>NW_027115560.1:48983-53826 GCF_000696795.3 Halyomorpha halys
GTATAAAATTAATTATAATAATACAATTTAACCTATGATATTCATGATTGAATTTTTAGTTTCATTTCACAAAATTAATCTTTTTTTTTTGTTGAATTATTATTAGACATCAACCATTTTTAAGTACTTATGGGTCATTATTGCGCACATATCTATTTGATGATATGCAATGACAGAATGTTAATCCTATTTTTTTTTTTTTTTTTATCATACCCTCCTCTAATGATGTTATTGAATATTTGGTACATACATATAGGAGGTATGCTATTTATATATATGGGTGTTAATGATACCTTGGATTGCCTTTTGGCATTATAAGGTTAGGTGAGGGGTCCAATGAAGATTGTAACTTGGTTGGCTTACGCTAGTGGATTATTGGAACGGGGAGGTAGAATGTTAATTTCTAATATTAACATTCTAACAACAACAACAACAGAATATTAATCCTAACCATTTTTCCACATTTTTTTCCATTCCAATTTAATGAAGACATCGAGAGGCACTTCGCCTCATCAGAAATACCTTTGCTGCCCGATCAGCCAGTTCGTTGCCGGTAATTCCGCAGTGCCCAAGGACCCAGGAAAAACATTGAAGTACTGGACTTTAATGAATAATATGTTTTGGTTTAGCGGGTTTGTTGAGAAAATATTTATTTTTATATTATATTTATATATAAGAAATATTATATTTCTTAAACTGATTAGGGCTGACAATGAATCTGTACAGATAACCTGTTTTTTTTTTTGTTTTTTGTGGAATGGAAAACACTTCAGCTCATGTAGAGCTTAATTTAAGATCTTGTAAAAGCACTTAAAATTAATCTTTAAAATAACGTTGAAAGTAAGAACAAACGGACATCTTATGGAACAAGTTTTGGAGGCCGGAATAATAAGAGTAAACAGAACCAAAGAGGAAATTAAGACACAAACTTTAGTCTTTAAAGCTTATATGTGCTTAAACCCTAAAAGATGAGAGATTAGGAGACAGATTATTTTCAATTTTAACAGATAGTCAGAAGCCATCTGCGCTCTATGCAACTATGGAACCCTATCCAGGTTTTAGGCAGAAAATGGTTGCCTGATCCTTCAGGTATAGTGCGGAACGAGAAAGTGGATAGCTAGCAAGGAGGGGATCTGAACTAATATCCTTTACACCTTAAAATTTAAAAATATATAGCCTGAGGACCTCTGAGCCAAACATTCCAAAAATTGATAAAATTTAAACAAAAAATTACTTATTTATTTTTCTTTTGAGTGCAGGCTGTTTGTTTTTGTATGAAAGTTGCCAAATATTTATGGTAATTACCATTATAAAGTTAACTCACCAACCACTAGAAGAACGTTACTAATCAAGCAATAAAAGATTTTTAATTATCTATTGTATGTACAAAATTCCAGGGCTCAATTTATTTTTAATAAAAAAAAAATCGCTACAAGAAATTTATTTATGTGAATCTTTCTAGGAGTCTTAAATAAAAGATAACGAAACGAACGACTTACTCCAACGTAACCAGACCATTTAAGACCTTGTTCTTTGCAATTAATTGTTTTGTTTTTTTTAAACTGTAAATTCTAATATATTATATTAATTAAATTATTTATTACGTACGGACGTATTATTTGTTAATTTTTAAATAGCAATGTTTTGAAGATTTTTTATGACTGTACTGAAAAAAGTGTAATTGATACACATGTTGAAGACATAATAATATGGATATTTTCTACAATAAAAAATCAATGAAACTACGTAAGAGTAAATACAATATATTTTGTATTTTTTTATATAACAATTTTAAAATATAGCTTTATCCAAAGCCAAAAATAATAATATAGTTTTGTGGCTCAACTATCTGTTGAGCAACTACTGAGAACGGTCATGAATTAAAAAAAAAACATTTCTATTTTGAAAAACGTTTAATTGACTATTATTTTCCCAGTTAAATGTAATATTTTTACTTTAAATATTATATTTTTAATTGTTTTAAAGTGTTTATGAAAGGTGTAAATAAATATGATCATCCCATTTTTTTTTTCTCAAATTTCTTAATAATAGGTACAGGCCTGAATATTAAGTATTACATAAATGATAAATGGTTAATATTTAATTATTATTTAATAATAATACTCATAATTTATTTTTAAATGAGATAAATAAAAATATTATTAATTTCTTTTTAAAACAATTTTGATCTCTTTTCTCTCAACTTTATTCTTTTTTAACATCCGACGTTTCGACCTCTCAGGTCATTCTCAAGGATTCCTTATTCTGTCTTCATTCCTTTTTTTTCTTTAAAATTCATTATTGCCGGCTAATTGCCTTTGTCCTAATAATTTCTTCTATTAAACTATTATCCTAAATTTAAAACTTTCAATAACTACTTTTTTGTTCATTAACAAGCCCCAACAAGGGCCTGTGGGTTCAGGAGCCCTCCAGGGTCCACTTAGCCTCATAAAATAGGCACCCTTGAGCGTGATTCTGACCAAATCACCTCCTTGCACAACTGTTGGTAACGAACTTTACCTTTAAACTTTACCCCTTACCCTTTCTGTGTTGTAGCGGATTTTTTTTTTTTAATTCCAACTATTGCAAATATTTTTATTATACAATTAGAAATTTAAAAAAAATAAAGTACTAACATCGCAGATGATTTTAGCATGGGTCTAAGCAGAAGCACCCCATCTACCTAGCTAAGCGCACTTAGAGATAATTAGATTAAAGAAAAGCCCATCCATCAAGCTGCCAATACGCCGAGGAGGAGATCAAGTCCTTTCTTTGGCTCATTATGTAAAGAACCATTACAGGCAATGACTTTTTTTTTTTTCAATGCATAATATTATACGTGCATGACATTTTTATTTTGTATTTTTTTACGAGAGGAGAATGTTCAATATTCTATCGATACGGAGGTAATTGTTTTACTTAAACACAATGAATATATAAATATTCGTAATTTAAATTAAAAAATAAATATATGTAGTAAAAACATTATTTTGTTCACCTCCGTCCAAATATAGATTAATACCATTACATATAAATAGCAAATATGCAGACTAAAAACTTTAAAGAATGCTATATATAAAATTCAACACTTGTTTCTTTATATTATATGTACTGCCATACCGTTCATCCGATTTTTGCAAAATGTTGGGACTGATCCAATTTTTTCCTTTAAAAAGTTATTAACAAAACAAAGCATTTTTAGTCCGTAGCTCACAAAGTACGCAATTTTTTCATAGTTATTTCATCCTAATCGATTTATTTATTTCTGAAGAATAAGAATAATATACTACTGATATTATCAAATGATTTTTTATTCAGTGTAAATCAAAGAATTTATAAATATATATATATTTTATTTTATTCCAAATCGGCCTGGCGGGCCTTACATGGTTGATATAACCGTTATATTACATATATATATTTTAACAGTTGATTATGGGGGGTATAGTCTCGTACAAAAGACATCCCCAACTATATACAATGTTATTATTAAAGGGAAAAAAAATAATACAATAAATAGATAAGAATAATGCTTCTTAATAAAAGAGGAAAGTAAAATTAATAACAAAAAATAATAATATTGCTACACTTAAATAAAACAAACAATTGTCCTCTAATAGTAAAAAGAAACAAGTTAATTTGAAAAAGGGACGAGAGAATAAAAGAGAAAAAATAAATAAATAATGAGTAATAATAATAAGTAAAATAGAGGTTGTGTGACTATGAATTAATTTTATATTTAATAAAATTTATAACAGAATGTCCTGTAGCAGTCTGGGCTTCAGTCTTCAGATTGAGGTTGGGTTTCCCAGGTTGTAGGTCACTGCTCCTTTACTACCGGCAACTGGGAGTGGAACTTCATGAACCGTTTTTTAATGTGATCCTTTATTGACTCCATATGTAATTCGCAATGCAATTGGCTATTTTTTATGAACCAAGGAGCATTAACTGCGATTCTTAGGACTTTATTTTGAAGAGATAAAGAAAATATAAAGAGGATTTTAGTAAAGTTGGTCAACACAGTTTTTTGTATATAAAAAAACAAATCAGATACGTTTATAGCGTCGTATTAAACCTTTAAATACCATTTCTTAAAGAAATTAGAAATTTTGGAATTTAATTTATTTGGAGATTTTTTTTTCTCCCAGTGTCCTTTGTTCATATAATAATTCATAACTCCTCTTCTTTTTATCGATTTTCTACCTTAATACAACCTTTGAACAACTGAATGTCTGCTCTTTTTTAACCTAGATTAACAAAAATTAGATTGAATGAACATACAAGAACGAATTATTGTTTTCGAATAAAGATTAACTTTTCAAGAATTTATTTTACATCTGTTTAAGTAGATTCGATTTGTGACCACTGCAGTTTATAGAGCCCTAAGCCACTGACAATTTTGTAGTAGATTGGTTGAGTCGCGTTTAAGTTATTTCTACTTTTTTACCATAAATTTTAATTATAAAATTTTATTATCCGCTGTAAACTAAATAGATTTGATAAACAATTGATTCAATCATTAATCCAATGTATAAATAACTAAATATATTAATTTATATCAAACTTTCTATTATATTCAATTAATCATTCTATATCCCTAAATCTAGAAATTACGAAGCATTGCTGAGTATGCTAGTGTTAAATAAAATATACACAACGTAGTACAAAAATAAAAAGATATTTCTTATACGTTGGGTATATATGTACCAATCAAATTTATATTTGTATAGAACTTTAGACGAGAACCATAAAAAATAATGGAAATTTTATTTTATTTGGTCTTCACGATATGCCTGCTAGAGTGCTCTTTTTCTGGGTATTCTAGCAGTTTTACTACACCTAT
>NW_027115560.1:55251-56563 GCF_000696795.3 Halyomorpha halys
AAAAAAAGAAAATGAAAGGAAATTAAATATAAAACTTATTATAAAAAGTACCAACAATCACCTTTAACCTCCTTACACCTCTCAGTTCCAACTAGACTAAGAACAATGGTCTAGATGCTACACGAGCGCCCTCACGAACCCCTTTGATCTGTGGCCAAAAAACCGACTCTCGACGGCTCGGCAACGAGCCTAGGCCAACCAAGCCAAGCCACCCATCCACATGCTCGCGTATGTCTGAGTTCGCCATGGCTCGGCCAACATGTAGAGGCCCCTTTACTTGTTCAGAAAGAAGTTTTAATTTAAATTTGTGGATATTCAAAAAAAATTATAAAAATATAATAAGGCTTCGAGTAAATTAGGATAAACAAATTACATCTTCTGTAAGCTTTAAATACCATTTTTCAGAGAAATTATAAATTTGTCATCTTGATCTATTTGGAGGTTTTTTTTCTTCTGGGGACCATTGTTCAGATATTCGCTCATAACTTCTCTACATGTTATCCAATCCAACGTTAATACAACCGGTAGAGTCCTCTGGGCTGCACCGTGGCTCAGGGGTTAGACGCAAGTCTATCGTTCTGAGGTGCCGGTTCGAATCCGGCCTGGCGGTCCCACAAAATGAAAAACTTTTGACCCCCAACCATGGTTAGAATAGTTGTAGATAACTAGGCAAACATCACCTTGAAAGTGGATTGCCTTAAAAAAAACAACAAAAAGGCCTTAATTAATATCTGGTCTTTTTTAACAACCTATATTTAAAATTTATTTAATGCTCTCACAAGGGAGAAATATTAGTTTAAAATTAAGAAACCTCTTCAAATATTTTACTTTATATCTCTAGTTCTGAATTTCTTGATTAGATCCTGTTTGTGCCTATTGGTACAGTTAATAGAGCCCTACACCACTCCCAAGTTTGGTGCAGATATGTTGAGTCGTGTTTTAGTTATTTCAATTTTTTTGATTTTTCAAAATAAATAAAAGGCCAATTTACGGCCAAATAATAAAATACGATACATTTATTGTGTTAAAAAAATTAAAATAATCTTGATATATAATATACCTTTTGAATACTCCATTAACAGATAAGTAAGTTAAAGAAGGCCCTTGAGAACAGGAAATGGCCCTGTTAGTACTATTGTACTATTGTAATAGTAACATTTTATTATTTTTTATCTTACTTTCCTTATTATTCGTCAATTTTTCTTTGTCCATTAATTATCTATATATCTAATTATATTTTCTCCCTTAACCAAATATATCTTTCCTTTGTTTCCTCCCTCTTTGACGAACTTAGAGTAAAATTAAAATATAA
>NW_027115560.1:56727-59203 GCF_000696795.3 Halyomorpha halys
ATAAATATACATAAAAAAGTAATAAATATTTAAAATATATAAAAAAAATACGTAGTATACGTATATCATCCTACCTCTGGATATTAAGAGGAAGATAAGGTAATAAAAAAATTACATTTTTTAAAAATACATTATATCATTATCTGTTGTCTACTTACCTCATTTACAAGCTGAGTCATCGGTCATTCACTATCTTTTGTAACCTTAATGTCGATATTTTAAGATTTGAACACTTCTGATTTAGATTAGCTTATCGATAACCAAACAAGACTTACTATCTCCTCCCTTCTTTCCTTACTGACCTAACCACTTTAGAAGAAGTCTCAAGGGATCCTTAGATCAAAAAGACTGTTCCACGAACCACTCGCCTCAGACTATAATATTTCTTAATTAATATCCATTCTTCATCGCAAGTTACTTTTCCTCCTTAACTTCATTTTACCGGGGCCTTTAATTTTCTAATTGCTATTTAATCGTGATAAGTAGCATTTTTTTAAAATTTAATTTTAATCTTATTAATTAGAAAGAGTATTGAATACAACCTTAGTTAACATTTAAGATCTCAACATTCCTTCACGTTAACCGAATCCCTGTTTATATGAACCATGACAAATTTAGCATTTAACGAGGAAATCCGAGTTCTGTGACCCTCGTAAGGAAAAGTCGCTTTTAATTAAGAGCTTGAGACAATGGGGTAAGATCTCCTCGTGCGAGGTTCCTTATCGTTAACCCAATATCCAATTAGATAACGAAGCCAGTTAATTGGCAAACTACGACATGCAGCTTTCCTTATCAACTGTTCACATGTCTTGCAGGATTATTAGTCTCTTCCTAGGAAACAACTATAGCACCGGAATACACATATCTTAGACAATGTAAATATTTTTAATTACCTTATTATACGCTTGGATTTAATTTCACCGATATCTACCGCGGCCTAGTAATGCTAATTTAGTTTACTTAATAAGATCAACCTGAAATTTGGTACAGATGCGTAAACTTGATGACATTGCTATATTATGGTGTCAGTGAGATTATCTGGTCATAGATCAGCTACATCGAATGTATCTATTGAATTCAAAGGATCTTACGGAAAAAGTTTTCTATCCTTTATATTCTACTATAGATTCCTTAGGAGTGGATTAAAATTTTCACAAACCTACGTTATAAGCCTTAAAATTTCTTAATATTGTTAGCCGATATCTATATGCAGGTCATATGGTGTGATCATCAGCTCTGTCGTAAAATGTAAACTATAAATCAAAACTTTTTTTACAAATATTTGTCAAAAACTGTATAGTACTACATCTTTTTTTTTAATAATTTATTCATTGTTATTTACAACTGTATACATATATACACATCAAGTAAATTTCCTATAAGTTATATTATGACATGATACAAACATGTGGAGAATCTACCCATTGAAAGCACTCCAAAAACATTTCTAAAGGAGAAGATCTCGAGGCCTTCTTCTTTTCAGACGCCTAGGAGGATTATTAGGTAGTGAAGGAGAAGCTAGGTTAGAAACAAGTTGGTTTGGGTGATTGGGAAGGATTGGTATCTGGTTCTGGCCAAATCGGCAACATAGGGGACATTGAGGTCCTCATGGATGATTTGGTTTGTGACAAAGTAAGGACCATTAAGTATTTTACGCAGGATTTTGGACTGTAAGGATTGGATTCGAGAGGAATTAGATGGTTTAGTGGAGCCCCATAGCTCAATTCCGTATGTCCAGAGGCCTTATAATATTCATGTATATTATCATTATAATCCTTAAAAAAAAAATTAATTGTTGAAAGAATATAATTTTATTAATTCTTAAAATATCTTACGAAAAAGAAATGGTACATTAAAATTTTTTATAAATTGATTAGTTCGAATTATATGATATCACGTTGAAGTAACAGCTAGACCAAGAGGCGATATGCAATTAATAGACCTGAAATAACTAGTCTTCGTAATTTTAAATATAGAATTTTTAAATTAAGAATCCATCCAAGATTTAAGCTTCATGCTAATTACTGAACATTTTGCATACGGACTAGAAGGGGAGTACAGATAGAAGACAATTTTTACGAGAATTGTATCCAGAGGCAGAATGTTGAATGCTGCCAATGGAGGATTTCCAGCTCTCGATATAGCCCCAGGGAATGAAAATAACTGTATATAAGGCGACTTCCAGATACTGGGCGTTTGAATATTGCGTTACCAACAGTAAGCACCTGCCTTTATTATCCGACTATTGAGTTGTCGGGTTAGTAATGTTTTCAATTCGTCCGTATGAGGAGTATATTGTTTAATTTAAGGAATCATCACGCCAAGTTCAATGAATAACTTGTAAATAGTCATAGTATTTAATTAAATTAAATTTATTTTATTTGTATTATTTTTATTTTATATTTAGAAGTGTATTTCATTTTTAAAAGAAATAGATAGATTTATATTTTGTATTGTAATATTTATATTTAAAAAT
>NW_027115560.1:59253-94372 GCF_000696795.3 Halyomorpha halys
AAAAAAATATATATATTTTCTTTTTTTGGTTTAACTTTTTTTATAATTAATTTCTTAGTCATATATATATATATGACATCAGAAGCCAGAAAAAAATAGGAGTTGGAATATACATAGGAATTCTTTGCAAATTTTTTTCATTTGATGTTTCATCTTTCGAACAAGGATTCCGTTGTAGAAATAAATCCTCAACTGAGGAAAGATATGTAACGTGAAAGCGCTTTTAAAAACGAAAACAAGCCAGTATTTCCCCGTCGTCGGAGCCCCAACTTATACATTCAAATTTGGTTGTTATGCTTGATGACTCGAAAGTAAGTTGGAACTATTATTTATCTGGAATCCAGCTTTGCTTTATTTTATTGCGCTGCTAACTTTTCCACTTATGGTTGCTCTGTCCCATTCCTGAGGATGTTTCATTGTAAAGTGATATATAAAATTTATTCATGTTTTACACGATATCGCGATTCATAGATACAATACTGTATTTCTTTTTTTCCAAAGACTTCGAAGACCCTCTTATTTATTAAGAGCTATTATACCAAAGATATCAATCAATGGTACTAGGCAAACTATTTATTACTTTTATAGGAATTTTTATAAATTTATAGATATATCAATTATTTATTTTAGTCATATGGTTCATATTAATTAATAATTTACACAAATATTCTATATTAAATTAAAGAGAGCCACAGCTATATTAAGTTGCCAATGTATGTATCGATCAATCTATATATATTACTTCATAAATTTACACTTCCATTGTATTTTTGATAAAATAATTTCAATTTTTTTTTTAGTTTTAATTAGTGGATTTAAAAAAATATATATATTTTCTTTTTTTGGTTTAACTTTTTTTATAATTAATTTCTTAATCAACCTAATATAAATACGAATTTTGATTTATGGTGGAATAATGAATTTAATAATAAAGTGTATGGTGGAATAATGAAATGGTTATTATTATGTTTATCAAAAAATGTATACTTTCTTCATTTAAGAAGACCAATGATATTCCGAGAATTTATTCGTTTGGTAATATATGGTATTATTTATCAAGATAATTCCTGTAACATGTTTCATCATTTTAAGGTGGATCCACATGTTGGCCGCTCGCCACGTATCGGAGGCTCGTACAAATGCTCGGCAAACAAAGAGCGGACCATCCACATGTCAGTGTTATTCAGAGAGGCAAGCATGGCGGAATTACTAGTGGTTTCAGCCATTGCACTTGGATTGTATTATTTTTATTTTATATTTAGAAGTGTATTTCATTTTTAAAAGAAATAGATAGATTTATATTTTGTATTGTAATATTTATATTTAAAAATAACGGTCAGTGGGGGTTATTTGGTTGGCATCGCCTTGCATGGGTCAACAACCTACAATGTTTTAATCAGCTGCGTATGATTCATTTACCAGACCCGGTCCGCGTTATGTTTGGTGAAGATATTTTATTGTCATTTGTAATTAATGGTAATACAACCACTGCGTTCAATGAGTGCCATGGTAGTAATTAATGTAATTAAATTAGACAATTGGATACATTAATTGAATCAGTATAGACTGGGCCCCCAACTTTTAGCCACTTTTGAAAGTTGTCTAAAAAATCAGCGTCTATGACATTGTAGCAATAGTTCTACACTACTGTTACCTCAAGAAGGAAGATATCTCTGACCTGTCGATTGTATTGTTGCAAGAGTAAGAATAGGACATTCCAAATTAACACACCTCCACTTAATCACAAAAGAGGACCAATATGCCAAACCTGTCAGTCCCCATTATCGATAAAGCAAATAATTGAAGAATGCTCATCATTTCGTCAAGCCTTCGAAAATAATAAAATTCCTCGTACAAGAGAATTAGGCCTTAAAGATTCAGCAGAATCCATAGACATAATAATAAAATTTCTAAAAGAAACTCAACTTTATACTAAAATATAATCCACCAATATCGACCAGTGTAAAAAGGAAATAGTCTACAATAAACTATCAAAGGTCAAAGACAAGAAGATAAATTAAGTAAAAAGGGTGTAATAACCTAGATGTTGATCGCCCTGAAAAAAATCTAATCTTATCTAATCTCTGACCTATCGGAGTCGCTCACACTCAGTATTTTATTAATACTACTAATATTACTACTTTTAAATTTTATTATTTATTTAATTTTTAAGTTGTTTACTTGATTATGTATTTATGTTTTTATTGTTAACTTCATCTAAATAAATGTTCACGTCTGAGCCGTTATTTTTTCTTTGATGCTTTCCTCAAAATACTACGTTTATTTGAGGTGATTTTAACAAGTATTGATTAATTTATATATAATCTTTTCGATTTTTTGAGACTATTTCGAGTATTTATTGTTTAAATAAATCGATTAGTATCCTTGTTAAGTCTTAACACTCTTTATTATATAATCAACAGTCCAACGTTTCGGCCAATTCGGCCATCCATAAGGACAATCTTAAATATAAATTTACAATTTCATTAATAAGAAGTCAAATCACTCTATTTAGTCACAATTTCATTAATTTTTAAAACTTTTAATGGAGTGTTTAAGTTGATCTAAGGTTAAAATTTTTAAAAATAATGCAATTGTGACAAAATAGTGATTTGATTTGTTATTAATGGCTTGGGCAGAATAGCCTGCGAAACGTTTTTAAATAATTGCATGGGAGATGTAAATTTATATTTAAGATTGTCCTCCAAATTGGCCGAAACGTTGGACTGTTGATGATATAATAAAGAGTGTTGAGACTTAACATGGATACTAAGTCATTTATTTAAACCACTATTGATTATTTAAGATCGACCTATTTTTAATTTTTATAGCTCAAATTATTCAGTGAATAATGATTATATATTTTTAGGGAAAAGTCAACCTTCTTATTTAAAAACTTTTTATTAAAATTTAACTCAATCGATTTTTCTGAGCTCTCCATCGTCCTCAGGAATCCCTGATTTTATTCATCCATATATTCATTACTTCTGCCTATTTATGTCCAAATTTATTTATGAAATGCTATTCCGAAAAATCGGTAGCTTAAATAGGTTTTAGTGAATTATTTCCATTGTTGTGGCTAGTTTCAATGTCCAAAAAGCAGAAATAATTAATATAGGAAATAAACTTCGGGCACCCTGAGGACGGGGAAAAGATCCAAAACCTCGACATAAAAGTGTGAATAAAAAGTTTCAAAATAGGAAGATTATGTTTTTCACAAAAAAAAAAAAATAAATAAATAACATAAACTAATTAGATTTATGTTAATTATTAATTCTAATTTAGTTCATATAATTTTATTAAAACGAAATTTCTTTATTTACAGCTCTGCTTGTTTGCACTGGCTGGGCTATATACCCACTTGGCTGGGGTGCCAAGGAAGTTCAAGATGCATGTGGAGAATCCGATTCATACAAGATAGGTAATAAATAATTATTTATAAATAAATACTTTTATTGATTGTATGCCAGGAATTTTCAGGCATGGTATATTTTGATGAATCATAATTAATTGAAATTACTTTACAAGGTATTACTGTAATTATATAAAAAAATTAGTTATAAAATGAAGATTTCAACTTTTTTTTATCTGTCTAAATCAATACAATTATTGTAGTATTTCACAGATCAATGATAAATACTTAATATAAACAGAGAAAGAGAGAAAAACAGTTGTAAAATTCACAACAAAAATGTAAAATAAATAAAGTATCCAACAACACTGAAGGGTTCGTTGAGGAAGTTCAAGATGAACTTTGGCCACCAACGTAATGAAGAATTATGTATCATTACAAATTTTATCAGAGACCAGGTTTTATTTTGCATAGTGCATATTGTTTGAAGCCTATTTTTATTAAATATTCTTTATTAAAAAAAACTCTTCAGTCAACAAGTACATAGTTCAGTATAGCTTCCTCGCTATTTCCATGGTGATTCGAAAGTAGTAAATAAAATTTGATGAAATTTATTATGACAGCACTGATCCTCAACTGAAATCAGGTCAAATCAAACTAGCCGTTTCCGAAATTTCATATAAATCCAAAACTAAAATTGTTTGGGCTTGAGTTTTATAGTAATTTTTTTTCTGCCGAAGTCTCTGGTTCACAAAATAATTTCATAGCTCCTTATAATGTTATCCAAATCCAACTTAACTGTTAGAAAGCTGGATTTCCGCTCTTTCAAGTCATGTATAAAATATTTTATATTTTATGACTTTAAATGGAAGAAAATTAGTTTCAAATACTGCAAAATTTCTTTATGTCACCAGTTATAATTTTTTTACGAATGTCCACTTTGTTCCATTTCGTACATCGTAGAGGGCTTTAAGTCTCTTTTAAGATTCGTATCGATGAGTGGTGTAATGTTTTTGCAGTTTTTGTGATTTTCGATAAAAAATGGAATACTTGAAACATTAGTCGGTCTCAATTGTTTCAATTGTATACCCATATCACACAAGTTTCTTATGAAAATTCATATTTAAGTGTTTTTCAGGACTCTTAAAACAAATCTTATTTGCTTTTTTGTAAAGACATTTTTTTTTGGTCAACTTTAAAAGAAGCTATTTTTGATTTTTGTGATTTGGAATACATCTAAACTCAATTAATAACATTAGCTACAATTTTTTTGTTATTGTACATCCGAAAAAAAATCAATTCCTATATTATTACATCACAATGACACAGCAATTGTATATTAAAATAATTTAGCACTGTGTTAAAATAATTCAGCCCGATAAAACAATTAAAGTGGAATGAAATATTTTTTTACAAAAAAATAAAGTTGACATTTTTCGCACTCCCAAGAAACCCTTAGATACGGATTTTCGTAGTAATTGAGAAATAAAAAACTTCAACACTGCACCACTTAATGAAGAATTAATAAATCTAATTAATAAATTAGACTTTCGTAAATGAACATAAAATGAAATTTGTCTTTATATAAAGAAACTCAATTGATTAGTGTATAGTAATCATTAAATACATTCAGGACAAAGGTGGTATGCGATAACATAAACAATCAAAATATGTAATTTTTTTTCTCGGCTCCTTAGCGTTCAGGAACCCTCAGAAACGTCTCTAGTATTTTCTGACCTAGTATCACCAACAAATTTTTAACTGAATATGTGATCCCTCGTGCGAAATAAATTTGTTAAAAGTTATTCCTGAAAACCATCTGTCTGTTTCCCAGAAGATAATGTTGCTTTCAATAAAGCTTAACAAATAACGATACTTTTGTTGAAGAGTCAGATAACTTTTATATAAGTAATCCGCTTATGTAAGAGACATTCAAATGAAAAGGGAAAAAATGTTATATTAAACCGATATAGGTCTTTCAAATTGAAGAAGAAGAAAGAAAACATGACAGTAATTTTCCGAACTGTTTTATTTTCTTTGACAGCTGATATGGAGAGCATTCTAATCATGCTTTTTATATAATTCGGCTTTCTTTCCCTTTTATTTTCTTTCTTAATGTCTTAGCACATGAAAACTCGAATAGAATTAATGAGGACTCCGATTCCAATTTATCGTTTCTCAGAGCTCTTTTGAAGTATTATGATTTATTTAATGTTCGATCATTTGAAAATTATTCTGTTATTTTGTCATATTTATAGATTTATTTTCATTTAAAATATTTTGTAATTTTAAATTTCACTGATAATTCAATTACTTCTGTAAAAGAGCAATATAAGAAATTATTATCAAAACTTTATAGTTTTATTTTGTACCCACAGTTTTGCTGCTTGTGATGGAACTGAATTGAAGGATTGCTATCATTCTTATCAAGTTGTTCCTCATAAAAAAAATTTAATTATGACAAGGGGTCTACTGCACTGTGAGGAAGTTTCCAGATAATCAGTCCTAGGCTATAAGAGATAGTTTTGACTTTTATAGATAGATAGAAAATAAATTTTACACTGTGACTATGTCCATTCAGAAAAATAGTAATGTACAACTAAGAAAATACATATCTAGCCTGAAAGTGAAATATATAGATAAAAAATAATAAGAATAGCTCAGTTAAACTATATAACAATACAAAATGTATCAGAAAACAAAATAAAATGAGATCATATTCAAACTTAAACATAAATAAGTACAAAAATTAAATAAATGAACATAAAATAATAATCAACCTTAATAAAAAATATCCATTAGGTTTCAACCTGTCTATTTTCTTTTTATTCCACTCCTACGTTTCGGCTCTTCCAGCCATTCTCTAGGATAACTTATTCTAAATGTTGTCGAAAAATTGCAAGCTACCTTTGTCAGATTATATTTTATTCTATCAACATATTTCTTATCTCACTAATTCACTTTTTCTAATATTATTTCATTTACACTTTCTAATATAACCTTATCACACCTTTGTTGATGTTAACACATTGTAGCTATGATATTTAGCATAAGTTATCCTTGAGGATGGCTGGAAGGGCCGAAACGTAGGAGCGGAATAATAAGAAAGAAAATATTGATATTTAATGGATATTTTTTATTATAAATGATAAAAAAAACCAGTCTCAAACTAGAATTCAAATTATATATAAATAAAATAATAATGTTATATTATTACATTCTGGGGATTGTCAATAATTATCAATGTATTATCTATTTGCATAGTTAATAAGCTTTAACTCTTTATGAAAATATAGATATTGTCATTAATACAATCAGTTACGGTTCAAGCCCGCTGTGTAATTCATGATACAATCACTTTGAATCTTTTGTACGGAACGATAAAAATTCCTGATGAGATGTCTAATAAGTTATGTTTACATAACTTATACAACAGTTATGGCTCAGTTAGACAATAGAAAATGATAGGCATTGTTGCTGGGATCACAAGTCAATACTACTGTCCAATGGATAACAAGGATGTTACAGCTCAATATACTATTATTCATCGTACCCTTCTAATAATGATATACCCCCTTAATAATATTGTACCCTAATTATATACCCGATCAAAAATCCTATCCTTGTCTTTTGTTCTGTATCCACTTGTCGATGCAGTTCTCATGTATTGTTATCGCTAGTCGGTACAGTCATCAACACCATTAGCATCAGTCTAACTATATTTCTCATCTATAAATTATTAAATTAATTTCTTTTGAATCTACAATTTATCCATCTACATGATATTTTAGACATTTTCAACAAAATATCGATATTTCGATAAAATAATATCAGAATATTGTTACTTATATTCCATATCGATATTACAGCAATAGAAAATATCGAAATAAAATATCGATATTCTATACAATTTTCTAGTCTTTTTTAACAAAATTTCGATATTTCGATAAAATAATATCGGAATATTGTTTCTTATATTCCAAATCGATATTACAAAAATACAAAATATCGAAATAAGTATGTAATTATCAAAATAAAATATCGATATTTCTCTTCTAAATTTTCCGTATGTATTTTAGTAATTTTTAACAAAATATCGATATTTCGATAAAATAATATTGGAATCTTGTTGCATATATTCCATATCGATATTTCGATAAAATAATATTGGAATATTGTTGCATATATTCCATATCGATATTTCAACACTAGAAAATATCGAAATAAATATGTATTTATCAAAATAAAATATCGATAATCCTTTCTTTAAATCTCTATATAATATTAACGTCCTTTTAAACAAAATATCGATATTTCGATAAAATAATATCGAAATATTGTTACTTTTGTTCCATTTTGAAGAAGTATATTCAAAAATACATAATACATTTGCATGTAAAGCACATCATCACTCTTTAATAAAAGCTAATCGTAACATGAATCACGTCTTCCATGTCCGACGCGATATAAATGCATTGAAACCGATCTAGATCTAGAGGATCAACTGAGAAAAGGAGTGGTGGTCCCCAACCAGAATGAGCTGTCGAGGTGTCGCCCAGAATGTTATAAGAGTTTGATGTAAATGTATGAAGGCCCCAGAGGAGGGACAGTGTCTTGTGTAATTTGTTATTCCGAAGGGGAACATCATCTGATCAATGTTTTAGTACCCTCGAGTCAAGGGCAGGCCGCCGATCGACCAACTCTATCAACAATATTAGATTTTTAGGTGATTTTCTTTTCTTGGCAGTAACCGAGAAAATTGGATCTAGGCCACGGTAATGCTCTGAATGAGGCACATCGGCTTATTCATGGGACTTTCGTAAGGTTTTATGGGAATATGAGCATTATGCATGTAAAATATTATATCTGTCGGGAATAGACAGATGAACCAAAACTATTTATGTTAACAAATATTTAAAACCTAAAAGAAATAATTTATCTAAATTAGATCAGTACCTATGTAACAGAACTACTAAATAATTTTATATCCATTTGTCATAACCAACATTTACAAACATTATCTTAATACAATTAATGGTCCTATCAAAATTAAATAAAGTCCCTTTTAAAATACCCATTAATAAGAGATAAAAGGAGCTGCATAGGAGATCTGCCTTCGTGAATGATGGTACTAAAATCAAAAGCGGGAAAAATTTCTACTTCAGTATTAATTATTATCATTAATCTGAGACAACTGTGCATGAAGAGTTAGAATTAAAAAAAAACTATTATAATTATTCTAAAATATACTCCTTTTGTTTGTTTATTTTAATTTAAATTATTGGATAAACTTTTGTCCCAAATGATTCCAACCCAATCAATGGTCCACTGACCTCGAGAAAAAAAATTTAAAATACCCAGTACTTGCCTTGGAATTGCAATCATTGTGTCATTTAGAAAAGGTAATTATGACTCCAATAGTTTCTTCAAATGGAATGATCTTGAAAAGAAGGATAGGTATTAAAGATCTCGGACATGAGCTACGAAACATAAAATTGGCTCAACAAGCATTCCTGCGTGACTCCTGCAGAAGTTTTATAAAATTTTGAAATGAATAAATTAGACTGCAGTCCCTTGATTATTTATCCGGGATGTATACATTATTCTAGAAATCTAGAAGATGTTATATATATTATAATTTTATTATATTATAAATGATAATATAGAATTTCACACAACTTTTATCAAATTTTAATTAAACTGGGATTCACAAATCTTGAGACAACTAATAATTGGTTTATGTAACTTTATTTTCTTGGGCTATCTGCCATGGATTGCTATAGGGCACCGGAGAGGTAGACACTTTCTGTCCTTGCGAATATTATATGAAGGAGGCCCCTTCGATATTTTACGGGAGGATCTCTGGCCTCCTCAATATTTCATAGTCATTTATTTAAAAAGAACCTATAAAAAAGAACAGGTACTTTCTACGAGTTAATCAAAAAAACTTTTTTTATTACATTACAAAATTTTCCCTCTATATGCTGCAAAAGATTCTCTAATTATTCCATGTTTATAAAACATGATGGCTAAGTTACTCCTTTATCTACAACGATTTGCCTCCAACGTAGTTACATTATTTTACGCTAAATTTCGCCCTCCCCCCCCCCAAAAAAAATGTATATTTCTTAAGTACCTGCACTTCTGCACAAAAGAAAAGACCAGTTAAATAAAACATAGCAATGTTTCGATTCGATATGAATAGTTACGTGAGCTCCATAGCTCTATGGAAATACAATATTTGCATTGGAATTCTCAGGATATCTGCTCCAATAATATTCTCATTTTTAACTAATTAAAAAATAATAGTTGTATCTACTACAATTTGTGGGACAACTACATACTCTACGTTGAAATTTCGTATATACACTTCTCTCCTTTTGCTGATTAGTTCACCATTTCTTCTGAAAGAAGGGATTTAACCAACATAATGTAGAGAAAATACAGTACTTTTTGACACAACTATACGAATAGTATTGTACATATAGACTTCTGGTTAGTCACAAAAGTTTTTTGTACTAATGATCAAAATTCAATGCAAATTATAATTTTAATCTACATCTAATGGGAATAAAACAAACCAGTAAAGCTGTGGACTACGGATATTTATCCAAGGGCCTCAAACTGATATACTTCTAAATAATCTTTGGCTGTTTGGTTAATATCTGGTGAGTTGTGTAATTAGTGTAAGGGGATTAGATGTTAGGGATTAGCATGGAGCTGGTTAAGTGATTACTTAAAGTTATGCCACCGCTCCACCAGATTAATGTTCAGCGCCATCGTTTGGTGTCAGCCAGCGCTCATCTCAACATGGGAACAATAACCTCAAAGCATCTTCTTACACATCTAATGGAAGAGGCTCAGTTAAATTTTTCACTCAGAATGAATGACTCAATATTACAATGAGAGACAGAAAGAGGTTAAAATATTGATCTATTTTATTAATTCTTTTATTTTATTGTCATTTAGGGGGGAAATGTAAAGATATATACATAAAATACAATAAATGAAATAAAATTTAAAGAATAAATGCAACAAAAATGATATATTGAAGAAAATAAAATATACAAAATTGAACAGAGGTACAAAGATATTGTAAATTTATATAATAAAAACATTAATTATAAAGTAATAAATATAAGTCAAAGGTGGAAGTATAAGATACATATAAAATATATAAAAAAGAAAAGATGAATAGCAAAATTATATAGTAAAAAAAAAAAAACACACATTAAAGATAAAGTAATAAATTTTATTATAAGGGAGTATGAGATAAATGTAAAAAGAAAAAACAGATAAAAAATATGGGAGGATAATAGGTAAATTTACCTAATTTCGTGAACTTTAGGTAATTGCATTTATTGTATTTTATCTATATTTATATATATTTTTCCTCTCTTATTATATGTATATTATCATTTCCTGTCTCCCTACATTTAATATGTTCTTAAATTTCCTAATATTATCTTGGTTTAGTATTATTTTACATATTTTCGCTTTCAAATGTCTTTTGTTAACCGTCAAATTGTCCCACTCCCATACAATGTTGATACCTTGCATCCGCATTCTTTGGCTTTCCTTCATCCAGAAAGGGGTATATCCCATTTTGTTCATTATTTTCCCTTTTTCTTGACATTTATTTTATTCTTAATTCTCTTATTTTAGTATGTACTGTATTTTTATATTTTTCCTTTAACTACTTTTTTTATTTGTTATTATTTCCGTTTTCATTAATTGTCTTTTTTGTGATTCTTGTTTATTTATACTTTTCATTGTACATCTTATTTTTATATAAATTTCACACATTTTAAATCATTTTTAGCCATACCTTAGTTTAGTTTTAATTCATGTTATCAGTTGTTTTTACTTTATTACATTATTTTAGTTGTTTGTATCTTTATTTCAGCCCTGATGAACCCCTGGAAAGTGGATGGAAACGTTGGCATTCAATAAATAGTTTAATTACTAATTAAGTTTTGAATAAAAAAAAAATTTTTATATTTATTATTAATTATATTTCTGACTTTCTTCATTTCCTATTCTCCATATATTTCTTCTTCTCCCTAGTATTTCTCTATTATTTTTTTTTTCTCTGAATGATGGTTATTATCTTTTTTTGTTTTTATAGCCCTGGTGAAGAACTGAAAATCAGGTCGAAACGTTGCCACAAATAAATATTATTTGTGTTTTTTTCTGCTGACCGCACCCTCCGACCATCTTCTCCTCTTACATATCAACGCTCGACTATCTTCACCTCATTAAAAAAACTATATATTTAGTCCGATTTTCACAGAAAGATAGCTAGGCCAATTTGAATCAAACTTGTTATTTTTATTATTTAGAGTAGTAAAAATATTTGTTACCAATATTAAACAGTAATTCACAATCTTGTGACCAAATGACGGATACACTACTTTTATTGTATTACAAAATCACTCCAATAGGTCTAATTGGGTATGTGGTTACACATTGAAAAATAAAAATCTGATTAATATCCCCAATATCTGTGGTTAAAGAGGTTATGGGAATTTGTGGTTTAACATCTCTAACCCCCCCCCCCTGCCTTTGACAGGCTTGAGTTTCTACTCTATTTTATTAATGACATTGTAGGCTTAGAATTTTGTAATTTTTCTTACCTTTCACGTTTCACGTAGAACTTAGTAGGTCAGAATGCCTTTTCCTATCATGTAATCCAACAGATTATTTCCTTTTTCACAAAATGTTTGACAGATATTGAAATCGTTACTGTTCCTTCGTGCCCATATTCTTTAACATCTTAGAAATGATAACGTCAATTTCTGCTGGTTTGCCGCTTTTTAGATTGCCTATAGCATCTATATGTCATAAGAAATCTATATATCATCTATATGTATAGCATATTAAATCTGTCACTAGTGAGTGAGAATATATCTTCCTCGTCTTTCATACGGCTAAGCTTAATTTTTTCTATCACTCAGAGTTGTTTCTGAGTTGATTGGAGAATTAGGATCTAGAAGATTCGAAAGTTAACGGAATATGTTCTTGCCATTTAATGAAAGTATTCTCTTGTAAGTTTCAGAGACTTACGGTTTTGACTTTATAGATTGTTCTCTTGTTCAAGGTAAGCTTGGAAAAAGCATATTTAAGTCAAGCCAGATAAATAGATGTATATATTCATCTATATACCATATATTTTCTTTCTTAGAAATTAATTAAATAACAAAAAAATTTGTATAACCGACAAAAGTGAAGCTGCGGAAATGAAAGAATTTATTAAAATTATATTAATAATGATCATGTGTTCCCTCTTGTAGCATACGGTAGAAAATATTAATTCAAGAATAATAATTAGAATAGAACAACCATTTCCTTAGTCAATTCTAGGAGGAAAATTTTTATATCGTAATAGGAGAAGCTCACTCAATCAGATCAGCACTGCCGGGATTGTTAATCTACTGTAAGCCCTTAAACTCCAATTAAAATATAAACATTTCCCTGCTAGAATTAACCAGCATTAACCCTCTACCACTTTCGTTTCATCTCGCGTCACAAAACCAATTTACACCCAATAATGTTTTTTCTTGAATCGTAGACCGTCAAATAAGTTTCACTTCGAAAATGATACAATTATGTTGAGAATGGCAGCGGTAGCCTGCGGAGGTAGTCAAAAGCAGTTTGAAATCCATATTCAGGAGTTCTGTTGCTGAGATTAGCCGTTGTAGGAGTCCATCAACAAAGCTCTCATTAGCATCTCTCCCAAACTAACTTTTCAGCCTTTCCTCGCTCAAAACAATCTTCTTTATAATTGAAAATCCTTTTTTTAATGGTTTACTATATCCAAATCATATAAGCCAGCGGCAGGTGTGAGTGTATCGCGATTGAATATGAGGATTTTACTTAACTAGAAATTTGTCTGTTAATAAACAGAATACATAGATGAAGTACCTCTTATTTGTTCTAATATATAATTTTTATATAATATATAATTTCTGCACCAGCAGTTTTTTTATTTATAAAAGAGTATATCTAAATGAGTGTAATCTATTAAATTGTCAATGTGTATAGTTTTTATAAAAGTGTATATGCAATTAATCTCAGCTTGGAACTTCAACTTGGACTTGCATTCAGCACAGATGGTCATTTATCTCGATGCCTCCACAATTTTATGATTCAATCCTAGGAAATGTAACTATCAAAGGAGATTCGTTCACTTTTGATTTCACCGAGCATGTTCATTAAACACTACACGTTGTATCACAGGATCCAAGCAATAATCCATGAAAAGTTTTATTGGAGTAGGAGATTTGATAATACTGCCTCCTATCTTGTTCAATATACCTCCAATGAACCCAAATAATAATTTGGACTCTAAAACTCCGATTGGTTTCAGGTTCTTGTGAGCTGTGGTATTCCTTGCACTTGCTGACTGGTGCAGTTGCTCTCCTGTTGGTTTGCTTCCTCCTCAGCTTGGCACCTGACAGATTGGCGCAAGAGAACACCTGAGCCGGGCCTGGCCCAGGGGAACCTGGGCCCAGCTAGCCCCCGCCTTCTCCGGCCTACAGGACATATTTCTATCGGTAACTATATCCATAATCACTTCTCCAACATTTTTTAAACTTATAAAACAGGAAAAAAAAATTGTTCCTCAACGTATAATTAAACAGGAAAATTCCAAAGATTCTGCATGTCCTAAGTTGCCATTTTCCATTATTTGCAAAATTTATAATTATGAGGATTTTTGATTAAATACGCGTGGATTAGTTAGATCTCTATATATTAGGTTGGTGCATATGAAATGTCGGATTTTTTTTACATGAAAATATTTCTCTTCCTGTATACGTCATACTTTTGTTTTTTGCATAGCCTCGTTCATAGTCGTACTGTCCATCGCAAGAGTCACATTTCAACAAAGTGTTCCTTTTTGTTATTTGTTTGGAATTTTGTACCGATTTGAATACCTCCGATATACGTGTAATTTTTTTGCATGAGTATACACTTGGCAATAATGCTGCAAAATCTGCATGTAATATAAACCAAACGTTTGGGAAGAATACTGTTAATGATCGGAAAGTTGTCTGGTGATTTTTCACTACAAAACGAACCGCCTGGAAGACCCAAAACCGACAGAACAATTACGAAATTAAACGAATTGAAATATGAAGTTTTGCAGCAGCCAGCCTACTCACCGAATCTCTCGCCAACTGATTTTCATTTTTTTTTTAAACATTTGGTTCTGTTTTTACGGGCTAAACAGCATAAAAAGGAAGACAGTCTGAAAAATTCGATCTCTGAATTTATTGATTCTAAAAATCAGAATTATTTACTAAATAATTCAAAACACTATCCAAATTATAGTCTCAAAACTTTTATTTCTTTTACACGTCCAACGTTTCGGCCAATTCGGTCATCTTCAGGGACAATCTCAATTCACTATGAAACATATAATTTAACTATTCCAAAAACTTCATACAGGCTATTCTGCCCAGGTCAGAACATTTATATCTAATAAGTCAAAAATCCATTAAAAACCACAGTCAAAATTATTTCTCTTTAAACACTATTAATACACTTTTATTACTAGTTAAGATAATAAAAGTGTATTAATAGTGTTTAAAGAGAAATAATTTTGACTGTGGTTTTTAATGGATTTTTGACTTATTAGATATAAATGTTTTGACCTGGGCAGAATAGCCTGTATGAAGTTTTTGGAATAGTTAAATTATATGTTTCATAGTGAATTGAGATTGTCCCTGAAGATGGCCGAATTGGCCGAAACGTTGGACGTGTAAAAGAAATAAAAGTTTTGAGACTATAATTTGGATAGTGTTTTGAATTATTTAGTAAAAAATTGCCAGTCTCAAGAAAGAATTTTAAGATTATAAATAAATCAGAATTATTTTAAGATAGGCATCTATGCTTTAAAGTCCCGTTGGGAAAAGCGAAATGGAACATATTTTGATTAAATGAATAGCTAGTGAAAAAAGATATGCAGTTTTATATATTCACTTAAAAATCTGACATTCCATATGCACCAACTTAATAGGAAGGATAAAGGATGCTTACCCATAAATAATAGACCATATTAAAAAAAAAAAAATAGTTAAACTGCATGTATTTTTGTGATAATATAAATAAATCAAAAGGTAATAGAATTAATATTTGATATGATCTTGTGAAGTATTTCCAAAAGTGTGTTACGCGTCTTTACATGGAAGAACAAAAAATTATTTATTTTGTTTAATGACGGTGTTTTAGCTTAACTAATTAAAAATTAATGATTTCAAGTTTTGTATATATTTAAATCGACCTTCCTATATCAAAGATCATAAAACAGTTCAATTTGTTTTTTAATTTTTAATATCTTTGCAAACTGTTCATTCATAGGGCAATACTTTTCTTTATATGGCAAATATGTAGCTCTCAGAGAGAAGTTTAAATTATTAAACTTCCTCTCATTAAGGAGGATTATCTGTTGAAAAAAGCAGTTAGGAAAGGTTTCATTATTTATGCATTATTTTATTTTATTAATTTTTTTTTTTATGAGTAATACTCAATTTTATGAAATATCAAAAGTTTTGGAAACACTGTTCTAGTGGCTTCCTAACTTTTATTTTTCAATAAACATATTAAAATGCAAATTTGAAAAAAAAAAAAAAATCAATAAATTTTAATTTTAAGTATTGTTTATTCATTCCAAATTACACGTACTAAATTTACACTTTCTATTAATTACTATATTATTGTCTAAATGTATCTAAAATTTTCATTCATTTGTGGTTTTTTACCAGATATTAAAAGGCCGGGGACACACATCGGGTACAACTCAATAAGAACAATTTATGACAATTATAAACTTTTATGAATTATTTGTTATGTAAATAATCAGTGAAGTGCTCAATGTGCAGTGAATGTTTTATAACCCTTCATAACACGAATTCTTCAATTCATTGGGACTTCGCTTCTTCATAGAAAACCAAGTCCAAATTTCAAGAAATTATAAAGCTATATTTTCTTGAAATTTTTACAAAAGTATTTATATATATTTTTATGTCATTAACAGTTTATCATACTGTCCAAAGAAAGTTTTCTAATGAAAAAAAATATATTTAGAATCATAATTCAAAAGTTGTGTTAAACATTAATTCATTAATCTCCTTATTTTAAAAGTTACATCTCCAAGACTAAGTGAAATAACAAACTAAAATTTATCTTTTTACTCCTTTTTTGTTTCCCTCAACGATCCTTAACATGGATTAAGAAAAATGATAACACATTTTTTATTGGAAAATTTTCTTTCTATAGATTGTTGGCATTTTATAGGAAATTATAAATGTAATTAGAACTATTATTGGGTTATAGTGAATGTTATCTGTTAAATACTGTTATGGAAAAAAATAGCTACCCTCTAGTACTACTCAATGTTACTACTAATGTTAAAATTTTATCTCTGTTAAAGAAAAATATTTGTGCAATTATTCGAGTCAGTTTAACTAGCTCAAATAAATTTTGGACAATCACAGAACACAGGAATTATATAACAATTCAGTATCTATGATTGAACTGGAAGAGATTAGGAAAAAATGTTATTAGATTAAAACCAATTATCAGGCTCTACTTTCTCTTCCTTCCTCCGGGTCGATTTACAGGGACAACTTTAAACACTTTTAATGAAAAGTGAAGTTAGGAGTTTTCAAAGCAATTTGCATTGGATGAAGCATTAATGTATTGTAAACTATAGGAGTATGGGTTCTTCTCCAGATTGTTCATTCATGTATAATTAAATTATACCATGATTTTTATAAAGTGGATTCTAGATAAATTCCCATACTGTTAGATGAATCTTTTATGAGTTCTTTCATTCTGAAAACAATCTTTTTTTTTTTAGATTCGGTTGATTAAAGTATCTTTAAAATGTCACTCAAAATTTAAACAAGCATAATTTAAGCTGAACAACAATCTGGATATATCCCATATTCCTTTTATGTATTTTAAGTTATTACTTCTTACACAAATTAGTCTAAAATAAATAAAAAATTGATTTTTTTTTTAATTATTATTAATTAGATATGTCTAACTGTAAAACTTCACAAATTTCGATTTCAGTTTCATGTAAATTACATATTACAAATATTCACTTTTCTGGAAGCTCGCAATTGATTACTAGCAATTTAATGTAAATAATTATTAATGAGTTATTCACTGTGCTATGGAAAACAGACTAATATATTTTTAGATGGCATAATTAAGGCTTCAAAAAGCATAGAGTACATGTGAATTATATTTGATTTCTATATTTACAATGTATAAATATGTATAAACAAATTGAAAAAGTGAACCTGATGTTTTTATTGCCAAGTGCATGAAACTGTAAGCTCAAATAAATGTATAATAAATGTGTATGAACAAATAATTGTATGATTAAGCATTAGAAAAATGTCACATGTGTATTATACATCTATGTACTAAAGTTCCGCTACTTTTAATGACAACAGCATATCTTTTTTTTTTTTTTTTTTTTTTAAGTTCTAACTTTATTTTTCTTCAAAATTGTTGCCTAAAGTTTATAGTAAATGTTAATAATTGGTTTTTAAGGATTTTTATTCAAATTCATCTTTTAAATGCACCACACCCTTCCACCTTCTATTTTTATTATGAGAATGGAAATAAAGAAACAGGAGTTTCTTCTGACAACACTTAATGTCATTGAGGAGTCGAACTTACACAATTCAATAAATGATCAATTCATCAAAATTTTAAATTCACATTACATATATTTAAAATATAATTTCTTTACCAATTTTTTATAAATTTTCACAAAATGTCCTCTCCCCATCCCACTTAAGCTCATTGCTTGAATATATTTGTTTTCAGAATATATTTATAGTTCGGTTATTATTTTTCTAAAGTAATGCTAAACACCAAAGTGAAGAGAAGCAGTAAATACCCGAGCAGTTTAGTGTTGTACATCAAAATCAGTCAGTCCTGTACTTTCAAAACTATTTCAAGGCTCATTCCAACTTCCTCATATTTCTTATTTGTGTCTTCTTAAAGCTATGGGCTCTATTCTTAAAAACACATTTCTCAAATTTTATATATTTTTTTTATTTTCTGAAATAAGTAATGCTGTTGTTTGTGTATATAGTGTACAGTTACATTACAATTTCTGACATGCCATTGATTGTTACTAGCATCATTAAATTTGAGGTCTTTTCAGTAGTTTGACCTTGATAAAACATGTGGTCTTAATTAGAATAAAATGTGTACCTATTCAGTCTCTCGCACATGTTGTACAAGTGGAGACTGAATATATATTTGCTGATCAAATGAAATTCATTTTTATGCAGGAAGATCAGAACAAGTACATTTAACTTACTAGCCTTCTTGTACCAACATGCTGAAGGCATATTGCAAAATTATTTTTTTAGCTATTCCTGAAAACTGCAGAATCAATGACCAAATAGGGTTGCCAATGAAGTGAAATAATATTTCATCAGATCTGGAAAAGCAAGTGATGTATCCCTTACTTGATTTGAAATCCTTTTCTTGTGGTGAAAAAATGTATTCTCAGACTATGTTTATTAAAAAAATAAAAAATAGACATGAATTTTGTTAGTGTTTATGTTTGTATTTAACTAAACAAAATAACTGATAAATATTAAAAATGTGTTTTAGTATTTTGAATTTAAAATGTTACATAAAACAGAATATTACTTACATCGTCATACCACATAAAATTGAGTAAACCTTAGGCATAGACTTAAAATATGTAAACAACAGGATTCTATAATTTAAAACCGATAACCCATTTGTAATTATAATCTGTTTGATTATTTAAGTTAGTTCCAACTATCAAATTATTGGCAATCCTGTAAACAAGGTGTCTCTGAACACATTGATTAGCTCTATCTTATGTACATAGGACAATGTTACAATATGAATTTAACTGTTGGAAAAAAAATTGAATTACCAACAAAAGCCCAAAATGATTTGACTATTTCAGATCCTTACTTTACTAAATCTTCAAGGAAATGTATGTGATTTCATGAGATTATGTAACATAGAAATATAGTTATCCTTACATTAGGCATTAATAGATAAAGTGTGATGATATGAATTCTCTTCTGTTTCATAAATTTGATGTTACAAAAATAATAAAAGTAGGTACCACTAGTATACAAAAAATACTATATCTGTACCATTTGTGAATAAGTGATTAACTCAAATGAGTTAGGTCCGTGACTGAGTTTTATATGTTGATTTCTCCTTTATGCGTGAATGAATATATCAGAAATATAAGTGGTAGGAAGATATCACTATTTGAAATCATACGATTTCTACCAAGTCTGACATCAATGAAAATTTGAAACCACTGTCTTGAAAAGTTATAATTTTTCTAATTAACCACTTATTCACCAGCGCTACAGATATGTTTTATAATATCCATTTGTTTTTTGAGGACCATTGTTAATAGTATTCAATGTCATTTGCCTAATATACTGCCATTATGACTATTATTTTTTTAGAAACTAAACCCATCATCGTTGTGTAACACAATTTGATCATTTATGTTTATCATTTCAAATTGTCAGTTGAAGATTGGTGTTAAAAAAATTAAACCTTTTTTATTTTAAAGTGTATTTTTCCGCAGCCTATATACCACCTTATTTTGACTTAAAACAGTTTGATGAAAGAAATAAAAAAGAAATTGTCGATCCTCTTTTTAAAATAGGCACTATGAACATCTTGACTCAACCAAGACTTAATCAAAAAGAAGTTTACCTTAAGCTACAATAATGATTAAAAAATGTACAACTTTATGTCAAGTAACAAATAGATACATTAAAATATGTATATGACATAATATAAGACTCATGATTTATAAGCTGGCCTATTCAACATGAGTTTGAAAAGGAATAAATAAAAAGTAGCATTATTTGCAATATGTACCAGTATGATAAAATACAATACAGTATTGAAAAGATAATTTTTATTTTGTTATTTATCTGAGTTTGTTTGAAGAAATAAAGTAAAGAACTTTGATAGGTTCAATATGTTCTTGATTAATATAGAATATTGTAGGAAATGAATTGCATTAATTGAAACATTCAATTAATTATATTTTAAATGATAAACCTTTCCCCATGAAAATATGTTTTAATTACATTTACTTTGTTAGAACAATATTTACAGCTTGTGTCTAGTACACTACTTGTGAACAGGAGGAAGATGTATTGAATCAACCTATCAATCTCAAGTTTTCAATGGTATCTTTAGTTTTTGTATTTAATATAATTATTAGTATAATGAAATTATTTTTATTTTTACATATTAAATCATTGATAGAATGATATTTCTTAATAATCTCAGAAATATATTTGTAGTTAGCGTTTAGTCCAAAAATAAAAATTCATGAACTATCTTGTTTTCCAACATAGTCTAATCTTGTTTTATTAATACATCTCAATATATTATAAAAATATTGAAAATTCTTACCTACAGAAGGTAATTTATTTTTTATCTTTTTAATAATGAGTATGATAGGAGTCCTTGGTAGTTAGTTATAGTAAAGAGTAAACTTTTACTCAACAACTATTCCAATTTAGAATAATATCCAGTTTATTAAGTTTTGGATATTTTTCAATACCTTAAATAATTTTTTAAAAAATCTTTTTCAATTCAGGTCTAGTGACGCCCTATAATAAACGTTCTCATAAGAGCCCATGACTATCAATACTTTTAGAAATGTCATGGCAAAATTCTTGCAATTTCAACTATTCTAAAAATAACTGTAACAGCCAATTTTCCAGAAAATACCGAGTCGAATATTTTATTTGTAGATATTTCATTTCTATAGTCCCGATACTAAGAGAAATACAAAACAGAAAGGACAAAATATAATCAAACATTAATAGAAGAAATATTCATTTTGTATTTATCTTATTCCGTTCTGTTCTCAATTCTCAATTATTGGAATGTAATATAGAACAATATCGTAGAACTCTCTGGTCCACAGAAAGGACCTTGTTAAAATATTATCCTTCTATCAATTCAAATGCCTTCCTGGAATTCGGTACCTTCTATATTGATTTATGTCTCAAAAAATCCAATCATCCTTGATAAACCTTGGTAAACTTGAAATCTGTTCTTGAGAATTCTCCTCACATCCTAAACACTACCTGGATGCACTAATCTTCTTTAAAATCTGTTTTAAAACCTAAGAAAACTCTTGTCCCGATATAGTATTATTATCCTGCCCTTTGCACGCCTTGCCATAGTTTACTAAGAATAGTACAATTTGAATTTTGAGTTTCTTTGATAAGAACGGTCCCCATTTCGCATTTTATTGGCTCTTTATAATCTCGATTCTAAAAAATAAAAAACAAAACAAAAAAAAAACGAAATTTTCCCAAAGACTAATCTAGTAACAAATCAACCATTAACCAATTCAGGCATAATCAAAAAAGTAGATAATCTTGAAAAAATTATGATCAGATGCAGCACATCTCACTTCAACAGTTGAAAAATATATACCATATATATATACACATATACCAAGTATTTGAGTACTAGGTTTTGCTTTCAAATCTTCTAATGATATCATAATTATTGTATTATTTTTAATGGAAGTGTTTTTTTTTTAGTTATTCTTTTTTTGTTTCTATTCTCCTCAATTAATAAATATGCTTTCAAGATCTAACTTTAAAATCTAGTGTGATGCGCCCATAACACAACTTTCACTTAACCAATTTGATCTTAACTTTTTAAAAATTATTATTTTTAATTAAAACTCGGTACAATAATTTATTGATCCAAGTAATATATGTTTCCAAAAATTCAACTCAAAATTACTATTTCGGGGCATCACCCTCCTCTCTCGCCCAAAATTGGAGCAGTAGGACTGGAAGGTTATGGGGAAATTTACCAATATTTAGACAAGCTATAAATAAAAGAATTTAATGACAAATGGCTGAAACTTATGTTATATTGTATACCACTGTTTTCATGTAATCAAAATGGTTAAAACTTGGTTAAACATGCGTCATACACACGTTTTAGCGTATTTTTTACACTTTTCAACAGTCTATTTTTCATGAATGCTACATTTTGCTTGGCACACTACACAATTTACCACGCAACTGCACGACTTAACACACAAACACAGGGAGGCTGGGAGACTTGATAATATGAACTCAGGGGACCCCAAAATGTGCATTACCGTAGAAAAATCGAACTCGAAATTTTGTAAAATGAAATATCTTCGACATTCATTTACTATATATTCCATATCGATAAGTAAAAGTATAAGGTGGTCCATCAGAATATCCACAATATCCATAATTCAAACGCAACACATTTGTTCATGGGCTTACCCAGCGAGGGAGGGGTTGAAGGGAGCAGCTATCCCTCCCCTAGAGGTGGAAAAAATTGTTTTAAAGCAACTACGAATTGTAATAACTAATAATCCTCTACGACAATTATTCATATTTTTTTTTAATTTGCTAGTTTGATCCTTGGTACGCCCTTGCATTTTTTATTGATTTATAAGAAATGTCAATAACAAAAATCAATACTTTTCCTTTCCTGCCTGTAGGTCATATAAAATGCAATAGTGCATAATTTATATATTAGACCTATTGACCAAACCTCATTAGTGTATTCCAAATTTTAATATTGGGACAAATTAGAAGTTGAAGAGAGGTGCATATAAGCCCCAAAATGTTCAAAGATTTTAATCGAACTCTATTGTTTTTATTATGACCTGGCATAATATTGTAGGTCGTAGGATTACTTAATTAATGGATTACTTCATTAAATACCATGATTAGTAATCGTATTTATTTGACAATTTAATATGGAATAACAGAAAATCAGCATTAAAAATCGGAAATAAAAATGTGATTTATTTGTTGGAAGTTGTCGAGATGCTAATTTGATTTTCCATACATCATATCGATTTTTATTTTCATATCGATCTCCATTAGGAAAATTACAACTTTTGAAATAATTTGTTGACTGTTTGTAGTTATTTTTTCTGTAAAAATATAAAAATAGAATATGGTCTTATAGAAATTAATTGAAAGGTTTTAACAATTATAATAAAAAATATCCATTTAGTTGTTAGTTTATTTTCTTGGAACTCCTACGTTTCGGCCATTCCAGCCATTCTCAAGGATATCTATTGATTAACAATTTGAATTACAATCTAATCATTAAAATTATTTTTAAAAACATTCTGAATTATAAATTATCCTACCTTATTTATGTTGTTCTGCCTTTATTAAAATATACCTTAGCCTATCAGCCTATAAAATACAATTAAATTAGGGAAACAATTAAATTTTATCATATTGTGGGTAATCACTTATTTTTATCCACTACTTTACTTATTCTAATTTTATTCAATTTATATTATCTACTACAACCTTATAAATCACTTTATCAACAATACATTGTTTAATCTATCTCATCATATGTTAAGCATATTCTCATTATATTTCAAATTTTATTTATTTATTCATTCTAGATTATAATTAAAATTGCGACACATTTTATATTGAAGAAATGTCAATAACAAATGAATACTTTTTCTTTCCTGCCTCTAGATCATAAAAGAAATGCAATGTATAATATATAATATAAAATTTATATATTTGATCCATTCACCAAACTTCATTAGTGTATTCGGAAATTTAATATTTGTCAATAGTATCCCCGAAACGTTCAATTAAATTAATCTATTGTCTTTTTATTGTGGCCTGTAGGTAAAAAAGATGATTTATAATAATGGAAGCTCAAAAACAAATTTACAAAATGATTTAATTTGCAAACAAATGGAAAATCAGTTTAGGAAATTCGATGAAATCGTTTACAAAGGGGTCTAAAAAGGCTTAGAGGAACATGAGGACAATAACCTAAGGGAATCCTTTCGGATTTTAGTCCTACAGAGCAGTTGGTCTATGTGTCGGAAATTACAGATTCCCCTCTGATCCTGGGATTAAGTGCTACGAACTGGTTTCTTAAGATTCAAATTATTTCGCTCCGTTTAAACTCTAACTACTACTTGTAATGAATTCGACTGTATTTACTCTAGCTTTTATAATGAAGCAATATCGTTGCATGAAATCAACTGCGACTATTCATTAAATGAATCGTGGTTTAAAAACATAATTAAAAACAAAAGTTTAGCATTTAATAAAAGAATTTTAAGAAATGTTTCTTAATTTTAAAACTGACAAAAGTTGAGGAATTTTCCCTCGGGGTGCTATTGAGAAAATCTCTGTATTTCTAATTAAAAAGTTCAGTTAGAAGAAGGGAGGGCCTTATAAATATTTTAATCCAGTTGAAAAAGGCCTGAGCTATTCAGATTTGAATGAGGTCTCTCTTACCACAGAGTTCGTTATTCACTTGGTAAACAAATCGCGAATAGAATAACTGTGCATACTTTTTCAACAGAATAGAAAAAATATGTATCCTGTGACATAATGTCTAAGTATTGCATGAGAAGTAAGTTCACATTCATCCAACAATAAATACTGTCCTACGTTTGGTAGCAATAAAATATAAAGAAAACATAGAAATTAGTAGGAATTGCTATAAATAAAATGAAACTACATGACAGTTAAAAAAATATATTAAAAAAAATATTAATTAAAAAAGTAATACTAAATAAACAGAAAAGCCGTGGTAGCCCAATGGGTTAAGACATTATCAAAAGAGAACCTTAAGTTGACCGACGTCGAACTATCTCTCAATTATAAAAACGTTTTTAGTGATCACCGTGTAATATTTTATGTTACGTATAAGGTTGAATAATAAGAATGGGTAGTAAAAAATGGAGTTTTCATTTCATTGAGTTATAATATGTAAAATGAGGGTTTGGAGTACCCGCTCCCCATTACCTAAATATACAATAGAACAATAAATATTCTCATCAAATATTTTGCGGCACACCTTGTTGGGCTCAAAAAAATGTCGCAACAATTATCTTGCGAGCAGTTGAATATGTTGGAAAACAAGAAAAATATAAATGCTAAGTGAATTCTGGAATGCACTGTATATACATATTTCTAATATTTTAAGAAAATGGCATTCCCTTGCGGTACACCTGGCATAGATTTTGAAAACCCGCTGCACCAACTTGGTAACCGCTGAACTACAGAAATGTAGTGATTATTATTTTTCAGCATTATTAAATTTGTTGCTAATCTTGGTGACTAGGGAGGAAAAATTTTATTAATATATAAATATTAATATAAAGCTGTGCTCCCCAACTTCATTGGGTTTCTAGTTACACAGCTTACTTATTAAAAGTAGTTTACTTATTTTATTATTACCTAAAAAGTATTCAATAATTATTACAAACATTAGTAGTGTACAACATCAAAACATGACTTTTTTTTTTTCATCTCTATGGTTCTTTTAATTTTTTTTCCGTTTTTTTTACCTTTTTCTTTTTCTCTTTTTCATGATTTTTTCCCCCTCCTTTTCCACCTTTTTCTCATTTTCCTTCATGTTTCGGTTTTAACCTCTTATTACAATTTGCAAATAAAAATATATTATGGGCTTTTATTCATATTTATATTTTTCAACAATTATTTAGAAATTACATGAAAATATTTAATATTAAAAAATATCACTAGCAGTTTTCATTGTTAATTGAAATTTAGATTATATCCTGATTCTCCTATTTAATTATTCTCTAATGATTTTTTTTTAACGGATTACATTAAAACGAAGCGTATTTATATACGTAATACTTGATTACTTTGGAAAATATTTTTAATAAGTATTCCGTTTAAAATAAAATAAAATACAGTTGGAGAACACAAGAAGACAGGTAAGGTTGACAATGTCGTGCAAACAGACGAGTCAGCTGGAGTGAGGACCAGTCAACAGCCTCTTGTTCATGAAAATATCCTCCCCCCCCCCTCCCTCTCCCGCCTTATGCCTCTGTTATTTTATTCATAAGGGTTGCCACCCCCTTCATTGAAAGGAATTTAATTTTTCCCGTTCGAAATGCGCAGTGCATAATATTGTAGGCCGTTGATGGATTACCTCTTATATAGCGCCAATAGTTATCGTATTTATCTAACACTTTAACAGGGAATAACAGAAAGTTGGCATTCGGAATATTTCTGGGCTGCTAACTTACTTTTTCATACATCATATCGATGGCTTACTTCACAGTATTGCTAAGTACATAAACGTTTCTCTTTTTTAGAATAACCACAATTTTTCAATTCATTTTTCTGAACTGTACAGGACAAAGACCATTTTAGTACAAGAGCCCAAGGGGAAAAAATGCAGTTATTTCTCCTCTCCCCTCCCCCAAAATTTTTTATTAGTTTAATGAAAACTATGTATAATTACTAGTCAAAATTTGACGAATCGACCAAGTATAGGTAAGGGGAATAAAAACTGGGGCCTATTTCAAAACGTTAAAAATAATTAATTTTTCTAACTAGAGCTCTATATCTTTAACACTACCAACGACACTAGAAAACCGAATCGAACATAATTTAAAACAGAGTAAATTTGCTAAAATATGAGCCATAGTAGAGCTCTTTACATTCAATAGTTTCCGAGACACAGACTTTAAAAAGCAATGAAAAATCAGTAGTTAGGGAATTTATTTTGGGAAAATTATGAAACTAAGAAATTATTAGACGTACAGATGTCCATTAGCACTTAAATTAAAGCTAGTTTAATTTGATATAAAGTAGTTTATCTTCGTAGGAGTTGTAGTTTTTATATTTTCCTAAATAAATTCAGATATTTTTTATTTCTATTAAATAATGTTCTGCACCAAAAAAAAAAATAGAAACAAGCTCTTCTAGATTCTTTTCGATGGTATCGATATAAACTGTAAGATATTTTTAAAGATTGCTTAAGATAGGTATCGTTAAATGGAAGTTGGGATTGGTACTGCGATAAGATTTAGCCCTAGGGCTGAGGGAAATGTCCTCAAGCTGTCGATTAGGAAATGGTAGTTGATGCTTGAGCAGTTATTGGCTGTCTTAAGTGGTCGATTAAGCTTCAATCCAATGCCATCGCGTCCCTCTAAATGTTGATTAATTCCAATAATTAATAGAGGAAACTACAACCTCCGGTTCAGATCCCAGTATCTCGACTAACTCACTTCATCGCAGCAGGAAAAGCTTCGGAGTATTCTTATTCGAGTCTATTCGGACGATTTGAGTAGGATCTATGATCTAACATACATTAAATATTTATTTATTCAGCTACGATCATCATAAAAAAACATATATTATCTAGATTTTGATTACTATGAAAAAAAAAATGTATTCTTAAATGTTCCCATATACTCCCAATCTTACATCTATCTTAAGGAATCCATACACCCACTTAAAACCATCAGCACCCTTTTCCATCGAGGTAGCGAACGAGCATCTGGTAGACTAGTTAGTACAAGAGCCCAAGAGGAGAAAAAAGGTAGTTATTTCACCCCAATTTTTGATTACTTTAATGGAGACTATCTACAATTACTAGTCAAAATTAATGAGTCTGCCAAGTATAGGTAGGGGGAATAAAACATGGCGGCTGTTTAAAAACGTTGAAAAAAATTTTTCATTTGGAGCTCTATATCTTTGAAACTACCAACACTAGAGAACGTAAGAGAACATCTTTTAAATTAAATTAAATTTGCTAAAACATTAGCCCTGATAGAGCTACTTAAGTTCAATAGTTCCCAAGATATAGCTTTTTAAAAAGTAACATAACATAAAATATGCACTGAAAATCAATAGTTAGAGAATTAATTTTGGGAAAACTGTATATCTTGGAATTATTAGAGGTAGAGATGTCAACTAGCACCATATTATAGCTCTTCCCAATTCACAATTTTTTTTTTATTATTATTAATTTACACAATTTTGATCCTTTTTACTCTCAACCTTTATTCTTTAATAACTAAAAAATAATAAAATTTAAAAAAATGGAGAGTTATTAAAGAATAAAGGTTGACAGTAAAAAGGATCAAGCAGGAAATAGATGTTATTTCTCACTGCCAAAAATATGAAGTTTAGAGCTCCCTAAAAGAATGAGAGTGGTAACTTACAAAACCATCGTAAGGCCAGTAGCGATTTATGAGCGAGAAACATGTCCGTTGACAAGAAAAGGAGAACAGATGCACAACTCCTGGTAGAGAAAGGTTTTGAGAAGGATACGGGGAGGAGTCTCGTAGAATGGAATTTGGAGAAGAAGGAAGAATGATGAGCTGAGGATCTCTTCAGGGAACCCAGCATCATGGCTTTAGTCAAAGGACCAAGAATAAGATGGTTAGGACACGTTGAGAGGATACCCGATGAAAGGATTCCCAAAAGATGGTTTATGGTAAACCAGATGGTAAACTGAAAAGAGGTGGAGGAGGATTTGTAACTTTTGAATGTTCGCAGATGGAAAGAGAAAGGAAGAGATTGGTTGGCTGTGGTGGAGGATGTCCGGGTTATTGCAGGACCGTTGTTACATCGGGACCTGCTCGTGTTATACTGCAGGTGTCCCGAGTGTAATTTTATGATTAAAATTAATGTGTGTGGAAAAGGGGGGCCGAAAATTGTGAGACTTTCCGCTAATTTGCAACATGCATATATTTCTTTTAATTTTATAAGGTTATTAATCCCTGGAGGGGCAGAGGATGTTAGTGAGTTAGTTCGGAATTATTTATGCGTAGTAATATAAAACAGAGCATTGGGGTCTCATATATACTATTGGCTTATCTGAGTGACGTTTTCGCCGCCGCGGTGACGTATCTAGCAGCTTTCTCGTCCAGGTTCTGCTGTGGGCGAATATGGTGAAAACCATGTATCTCGCCCGATGTCTGAAAAGACGTATTTCCTCTTCAAGGGCTGGCCAGCGTGTCCTGGAGCCTGGCGTGATGGTAGGGGTAGGCCAGGTTCTAGCTTGCATGATGCTTAGGCTGGGGCGGCATTGCAGTTGCAGCGTCTTCGGGTCTTCCGGTGTTCGCGGCAAGGGGGGGCATCAAAAAATGAGACCCCCGACCCCGACTTTATATAAATCCAAAAAAAAAAATGGAAAAATCGGATTACTTAAATCCGACAACCGTAGTGCCGTAATAATAACTATGGTTGGCTCATAAACTTTGATTAGTAATTGTACATTGTTTTTATCAAAGTAATGAAAATTTGGGGTGAAATAACTTTTTCTTCTTTTGGGCTCTTGGACTACTATTAAAGAATATCGTACCATAGCAGCACCTGTTGCAGTATTAGTATATTTCAAATGAATATTTTATTTTTATTTTTACAATTATGAAGTAATTATAATTCTTATCATGATGCAAGGTAAATCACGTGTTCATGTGCACAAATATAAGCATTGCTAATGTTACTATGGAGGTTGATCGTGTTGACCTATGGTGTAAACTTGACATTGACTGTTGTGTCCATATTCCAGCTAATATCCACTGCAGTAAAATTGTTCATACAGATAAGATCACAACAAAATCTGAGAACTTTCATTTGTATCTAAAGTTATTTTGTCTTTACTTTTACTATCACCGTTAGATATAAATAATAAATAAATAAGTTAGATATAAATGGTTTTTCTGCTGAACAGATTCCTCTAATACTCCTAACGGGTTCTTGTAGCATGCTTCTTTTCTCGAAAGGATCAAGGAAATCCGCCTCCTAACAACCCCATCCTAAGGAGGCCTAGTTATAAGGGGCAAAACTTTGTAACAATCAATCAAAATTTTCTTTTTATTTGTTATTTTATCAACTAGTTTTTTAAACTTAAAATTTATACATATATTTCGAGCTTTATTATCCATAGTATAGTCATTATAATGATATAAAGATTCTTTCAAATATTTTTTTCTCTTTTCCTTTTTTACTTCAAGAAGTTTATTTATTATTCCTGGAAATAATTAAAGGAAGTTATATCTTCATTTTTTTTTCGATGCTAGAGTTTGTTGGCTATTGTGTTTTGGGGGAGCTAATTTACCGAAACTTTTACTTCGCTAAATAATGGAACGGCTTAATCCGTCTGTCATTCGTTAACATTATGATCTGTTCGGGCCGCTTTCCATTTCAAACTTTTGATTAATTTACCAACTTCTCTAACCTCGGTCCATTTGGGCAAAGTAACGCCTCTCTTACAATATAGGTTTTAATCCCCCATGAGTCTGAAGTTTCAGCCAGCTATCTCAAATTAAATAGATATTTTTTGAGAAACGCCACAATTATATTAGGCGTGTAGCTTCAAAACCAGCTCTATCTGAATTTGGAAAAGTTTCAGGAAAGCAAAAAAACTTCTCATTAACTTGTCGATCGGTTTTGAGAAAATCTTTGTTATTTGTTTCGAAAGTACTAACGTCCATTATTTCACGGTAGTTTCACTACTTCAGTTATTTTTGGTTATCATCAATAGTCCACTATTTCGGCCAACCTCAAGTACAATCTTAAATATAATTCACAACTCACATCAAAATTTAAAAATGTTTTGCAGTCTATTCTCTCCTGGTCATCAAATTCAAGTCAAAATCTCGCTATTCTTTGTATTTATTTATTCACGATTTTGTCATTTATTAATACTATTCTTTTTGTGTGTGTTTTTTTTAAACTTATTTATCGATTCAAGTGTTTCCTTTAACCGGTTTTTTAATATATTTTCCTTTTAATCTATGTGTTAGTCTTATTCTCGTAGAATGTATCTATTTGTTGTTCTTGGTAAACTGATCTACTGCTGGGACAATGAATGATGGTCTGATCTCACATTGCCGTCTAATATTGAATTTGTTTAGCGGGTCACTGAAGAGGATCTAGGAGGGTGAGTTCCGGAGAGCGAATTTGTTGATCGGATGAATTGAAAAATAGTAAAAGGGTGAAATTGGAGGAGCAGAAATGAGAAAGAAAAATAGGAATGAATGAAACATTTGTATTTGTTGTACAGTATTGTAAAAGGAAACTGTAGGTGGGAAAAAAATTGTTTATTATATCTTATTATTGTATCTCTTTTTTTTCTGATTATACCATGTATGTGTAATTTATATATGTCCGATTACGGATTGATAAGTATGCTGTGTGAGATAGCAACCTAATGTATTTAGGCAGCAGAGATAAATAAAGTATTTCTCTCTCTCTATTCATTAATTTTTAAACCTTTAATTTTAGATTAAAACTAAACTATCCACTATTAGATAAACAAACCTTGTTTTGTTGTTTGTTTATCAAGGAGGATGCCCGAATTGGCCGAAACCTTGGACTATTGATGTAATAAAGAATGTTAAGACTTAATAAGGATACCATTTGATTTATTTAATTGATAAATACCAGTCTCAAGAATTTGAATAAATTATATAATTTAAATTTAAACTTTGGGACTGATTTTGAGCCAAACAGGGTGATTAAACACCACTTTAACTGCAATTTAGTACACTGGAAATAATCGGAAATATTATTTTAATCAGTAAAAAAAAATACACCAATATTTTTCTTGGTGAAAATTCATGAAATTTTATTACAATATTTCTTTTATTCAGAATTATATTTTTTTTTCACAATACCAGCACAGGCTCACATAGTGCAAATTCCTTCTTATGTGCATTTTTTTATCTAAAGAACTCCCCAACAATTGTCGACTTCCGCTCTCTAGCAGGGCATAAACGAATCCCGACGGATGGACCCTTTTCAATTGAGTTTCAGTTCTGAAGTCGTATAGAACTTTACGAACATAAATAACTGTGGGAATGCACAGTAAATTTTTGGGCATTCGTAGTTGAGGAATCATGTGGTTTCATAGCGTCAAGCGAAATCTTTTGACAGGCATTACTTCTATATTTTGTGATAGAATGTAGGAATAAGGTTTTTAGTTACAAGTTAATAAACTCTCAATAGTTAAAATATACAAATCACATGATGTTTTAATTATAGGTTTATTGTGATGTTTTAAAAAAATTATTACAAATTTATTATTAGTTCGATCTCTACCGTTAGGGTCATTGGAGGATTTGTAATCATTATACTTTAATGCGGTAGTTTCCAAACTTATCTCACTAAGGCATACTTTCGAGCAAAAAAAATATAAAAAGTTAAATGATAAAGGGAACGAAAAAACCCCAGAGAAAATGACCTTTTTTCTTGTCTCCTTGACCAAATCATAAGTTGGTTCATCACTACTGAAGTGACCAAGTTGTCATTCAACCGGACACCACCTTTCATACAACTTTGTCTTGTAACTAAGGATTTTTTTATAAAATTCATTTTCCACTTCCTTTTCCTTTAAATGTAGGATTTCTTCCATTGTTGTTGCCATCATTAAATTTTGCCTTAGAACAGAAAAAAAGCTGCAATCCAAAAAAAAGTTTGGGTTTTCTAGTCCACTCAGTAAATGACCGTGGTTTTTTTCTTCTAGTTTCACATCATTCATTCTCCAGTCGTTCCAAATTTCTCGGCAAAAGAAAATGAGTAAACATATTGTATAAAATGTATTCTATTTTTTATCACACTTTCGCTTACCGATTTCTTATAGCATAAACCTAAAATAGTAATGAAGATACTATACTAATCTAGGCTCTTAAAGACATGCTGAACAAGTACGGGTCTGAATAGAGATGTGCATCCAAAATTAAATTTATATGTAATTTAGAAAGAATTATCTATATGAAAATATTTTAGGAGAATGTTCCCAATTATATAAAATGCTGTATACTACTTTAGTGTTATCCACCTTTGTTCTACAACAAGTCAAAATCAAATTTAGCAGTATAAAATGAATGCATATATACAAAGAATTAGTTCAAGAAAATTTAAAAAAAATGAATTTTAATTATAATTTATTTTGATTAATATTCACTAAATTGTTACGAGGGAGAAGGAAAGGCTGATAATTATTATTCTAAGCCATGAAGGATCAGTAATCTTCCGCACTTGGGCTTTTGAAGTCATGTGAGTTAAGCTTGAAAAGTCGGTTATTTAAGCCCCAAAAATTAATTGTAGTCGTTAGCGGTCAGTTTAAGTTACCCAACGGTTAAGTTTAGAAGGTGGTAGGGAAGCTGTTACCAAGGCGAGCTTAGGGACTTTTAAGACTTTGTGAAAGTTTGAATTGATGATCACAAAGGGTCTTCTGCTTTGTATCACGTCATTAGATCCAAAGTTTTAACTTGGGCCACGTCGTCAGCTTGCCTACAGCCCTCGAGTCATTTTTATACGTGTTCCTATGATTTTATATTTATTTCTTTTTTATTAACTAGTTCATAAACTTTCAAACTAAAGTACGCTAAATTTAAAGAAAAAGATAATAGAAACTAGAGAAAAACCATAATCTTTATTTCTTTATATAGGCACATCCACACGTTATACAAATACAATTAGATAGGCTGAGAAAATTTGACATGTAAAATTTAAACATATTATATACATATAAACATATATAAGCAAAAGTTTCGGTTTGAGATCCTTCTTAGGGCACATTCAGTCTCTAATAAGTGGTGTCCTTAATTAGAGAAAAACCTGGAGGTTGAACGTAATCTTGAAAAAATCATCTCCCTGTACACGACGGTTGGTCAAGTAAAATTACTTTCTTACAATGTACTAAACTCAATCAAAAATCCTTTTCTTGAATTATTGCACTAGAATTTTTTAGGAAAAAGTTCACAGCTTATTTGATTTGAAGATGTGAACTTTTAAAATAAATTGCTAACAAAAAAAAACACTCATAGTATAGTATTTTTAAAATTGAAGGCGCGATTCATCTTAAGGCAACATATGAACAAGATGATCAGGGTTGCGGTATAAAAAAATAGTTTTCAACTATTTATTGTCTGACGTTTCGCCCTACTTTTTAGGGCTTCATCAGGGCTGTTCATAACGATAGGTTAATTATTTTGTTCTTATTTGACTGCAACCATCTTCTTCATATTTTCAGTTATACGGTCAACTTAAAGCAATATACTTACTTGGGACTTGGGTTCATACCCTAGACATATATCGCACTAGTATTTCTAAAGTGACATAAGTCTAAAACTTACATTTCTGGAAATGTGACACTCTTGCCTATGGAGGGGGGATAGCATTAAGGCAGCAAGAGTGACACAAGTGCCCTCTGGCGGACAAGCTCTGAAGCTAGGTTGATACAGTTTTGATGATTCATAAAGATATATTTACCAATTTCTTTCATAGTGATAACTCAAAAAACACAAAAAAGAGTTTTGAGTTGTGTCACTTTAGAAATACTAGTGCGATATATTAAAAATTTGATTTTAATATACACTTTGATTTCATAGAATAATAAGTATACATCTATATTTTTTTGTTACTTGATTAAAAGGAGCACTAGTAGTAACCAAATCTTATAGTAAATTGAAAAGAGAAAAGAGTATCAAAACAAATGTACTGCTGCTGAAAAGCGACGAAAAGGGCAATTAATGGAAAACAAAATATTGAACCAATGTCCCTGAAAAAGTAATTTATTTTACTTTATTTTAAGACTCGATGCCTATCATCATATAAAAGTAACGTTTACAAAATTCCATTCCTACCTACCAGAAGTTAAAGGTACTGCGGCTTACAACGTAGGAAACCCAACTTCACCTCGAAGTCTTAAGCCAGACTAATGCAAGACATTCTGCGATCAACAATATATGTTAATTATTATTTATTTATTTTCTCAAACTATTTTTTTTAATGTAAGTTATTTATTTATATTTTATTAATTCCATAAATATTAGTTTGTTTTTTTTAATTATATTATTTCAATTTCTTGAGACAAGGTAATTATTTATTAAATAAATCAAAACTTGTATCCTTTTTT
>NW_027115560.1:95767-97379 GCF_000696795.3 Halyomorpha halys
TTTTTTTTTTCGTACCCTCCAAATTGAAAAAATAAATAATAAATAGTACAAAAGATTCTAGTTGAAGTTTCCTTCCTTTTTCTACCCATGGGTACTTTAATAGGCCCTTTACACCTTACTTAACAAACATATAATATATATAGTGTTTACAGATTCAGTAACTGCTTGTGTTACTACTTGTTTAGGCCCGCCCGTAGGTCAGTAGTTAAGACACAGTCTTACCAATTTGATGTATATTGGCGGTCCAGTTCGAATCCGGCCTGGGACGTAGAATTTTTTTCATTTGAGTAGCGGCCCCACAAAATGAAGAACTTTGACCCCCAACCATGGTTAGGCAGATAGGACTCCAATGGGGGAGTCTTGGCCAAAAAAAAATTGCTTGTGACAATTGTAAATTATTTTTTAACTTTTTTTGTACCAGCAATATTTATTTAATCTAGTAATGTTTAAAAAGTGGCTAAAATTGGAAAACGGCATGAACCCTAAAATGTGGGGTGTAGTAATAATTTATTATGTTAATGTTAACCATCATCTTTTCTTGGATTATTACTGTAGTTAATTATTCAATATATTACACAATACTATTCTATTACTATAAAGTCCTTAGTCTCATTTAAGTCGCACAAGTTCTAGTGGATGATAAAGACAGAAACTTTGAATTTGTATCCGAAGATGTTGGTTCCAGAACGGTGACCATGCAGGTTCGTTAGGGAAGCAGTTGTTACTTGAATACAAAAATAATCCTATATCGGAAAATAAAAAATAAAGAACGCCCTCTCTTTCATATGGATGTCAAGCCACGGACTTATTTATTTCATTTAAATTATTTAATAGTTAATATATTTAACTACTAAAACTCAGTTAGTTAATTTACCAACGATTTAGAACGATAGACTTAGTATCTGTAAACACTAAAGGATAGCGTTAATGGGTGAAATATAATGCATCTCGTAGCTATTAAATTTCTAAAGCTAATCACAACACAACTTCAAACGACCCCTTTACTATCAACTAATTGTAAGTTTATTTCATTAGCCAATGTTTCGGCCCTTAGGTGATTATCCAGGAGACAACCTAAAACTTTTTTTTTTTTAACAGATTATTCCCTCACACATAATTAATATTTCTGGACGTTCAGTTGCCACAATTCATTAAAAACATTTTTCATTACAGGCCTATTGCCCATGTCAAACAATGATCAAAATAATGTCTTCGCACTTTCCTATTAAAATTGTATAAAATGGCCATCTACTTACAAAATATTTAATTTTAATGCGTCAACGCGGTTTTTAAAAAGTTTTTCTTTTTTAACAAATCACACTATCATAATTAACAACAAAACTACTTATTAACAGGTTAGGACTCTGTTATTACCTAATTAAAGAGCTTATTTATTAATAACCTTTTTTAATTTCTTACTTATACATTAACATTATTTAAAAATTGTATTTATGTATTTTTATTATTTACATATATATGCACATGCATACATTTTATTATTTATATTTTATTAATTCCATAAATATTAGTTTGTTTTTTTTAATTATATTATTTCAATTTCTTGAGACAAGGTAATTATTTATTAAATAAATCAAAACTTGTATCCTTTTTT
>NW_027115560.1:97429-152927 GCF_000696795.3 Halyomorpha halys
AATAAGAAATTGAACATTTCATCTAATATTAACAATTTAACAAAGTTATTGTTAGCTAAGTGTACTTCTGTAAAGCCTAGTGTTCACAGAAATAAAGTCTACCATTATATCGAATAAATCATAAAGAAATTATATTATTGTTAATTAAATGAATAATAATTATTCACCAGAGGAAATAAATATAATTCACTCTTTAATCTACATCCATATGTTTTCCTCAACGGATCGAGGAAACCACAGACCGCATCGCGAAAGCTGGAGGTCTCTACAACAGTTGGGTTCGTTCCTTTCTCTTTTCTCATTTTCTTCCTTCTATTCCCTTCTATTCCCACCATACCCGCCCAAGCTGCCAACTCTGATTTATCGACCAATGGCGGAAAGATTGCTTAAAATAAAATACTCGAAATAGATCCAAAATATTATACTCGATGAAGTATAATATTTATAAAAGGGATTTTTGTTAATAAACAATAATTGAACACAACATTGGGTTGTTGATGGAGTTGGCGTTTATGAATATTGATACTTGGTCAACACCAAGTACTTGTCAGGTGTCTTTCATATCTAGACGGAATTTAAGAAGCGCAATGAATGGCAACACATTTACTTATGTATGTTTACATTCACAGAGACAAAGAGTAAATTCACTAAGGAATATAAACATATTTTTTACGTTAAAATTAAACCAAAAATTTAAATTTCTTTGAGTACAAAAAAGTTTTAAACTTTATTTTAAAGCAACGTGTTTGAACAGTACCTTTTAAAATTATATTTCAACCTTCTATTTTAAAAATAAAACCATAAATAGTTTATTTATTATTTTTCCAAATGTTTACCAGTATTTTGTTTTTGTTATATGTTATGTTTCTGTCATTATTATATTGTTTGAAACGAGAGGAAATAGATCTGGTGTACTATAACACAATCATCTATACTGCTGTTTCTGGTGTCACAATTGGCTAATGGATATATCGCATCGGACTGGTAACCCCACTTAGTACAAGAGCCGGGAAGAAAGAAAGGCAGTTATCTCATCCAAATTTTGATTACTTTAATAAAATTTATTAAAAATTATGATTATAATATTATAATTTAATAAAAACTATGTATAAGTACTAGTCAAAACTGATGAGTCTGCCAAGTATAGGTAGGGGGAATAAAAAATGGCGGCTGTTTCAAAACCTTAAAAAAACATTAATTTTGCATTCGGTTATTTAAAGAGGAGTAAATTTGCTGAAATATAAGCCCTAAAAGAGCTAGTTACGTCCAATGGTTCTCGAGATATAGCTTTTTAAAAAGCAAATTTTCTTAAAAATCTACTGAAAGATTAGTAGTTAATTAATTTATTTTGAGAAATCTATATCTCAGGAACTATCTGACGTACAGATGTCTATTAGCACTCAAATTAAAGCTAGTATAATGGACTATAAAGAAGTTTATGACCTTTACCTTCGTAGGAAAAGTAGTTTTCATGATATTTGCTAAAATAAATTAATTTATAGTTGTTCGGACAATAAGTTTGATTTATGAAAAACTTTATTTCAGAAACTATTGGACGTACAGATATCTGCCAGCACTCAAATTAAAGCTAGTTATATTTACTATAAAATAGTTAATAGTGTTTATCTTTGTAGGAGTAGTAGTTTTTATGATATTTGACAAAATAAACTCACAAAATGTTAATTTCTAGTTGTTCGTATAAAATGTTGGATTTTTGGAAAAATATCTCTCTAGATCCATATGAGGCACATATGTCTGCCAACACTCAAAATAAAGGAAATTTAATTTACTATAAAATAGTTCTTGATACTTATCTTCGTAGGTGTAGTAGTTTTATGATATTCACATATGAATATAAATTTGGCAAATGAAAATTTGTCCCAACAGCTATAAATTAATTAATTTTAGCAAATTTCATGTAAACTATTATTCCTAAGAAGATAAGCATCATAAACTACTTTATAGCTCATTAAACTAGCTTTAATTTGAGTGCTAATAGACATCTGTGCGTCAAATGGTTTTTGAGATATAAATTTTTCAAAAGAAATTCACTAATACTGATCTTTCAGTACGTCCCATACTACATTTTCATGAAATGTTGCTTTTTAAAAAGTTATATCTCGAAAACTATTTACCGTAAATAACGCAATAAGGGTTCATATTTTAGAAAATTGACTCTTCTTTAAATGACGTTCTCTTAGGTTTTCTTGTTTTGTTCCTACTTTTTAAGATATAGAGCTCCGAATGAAATTTTTTTTTTATCGCTTTGAAACAGGCGCCATTCTTTATTCCCCCTACCTATACTTGGCAGACTCATCAATTTTTACTATTAATTATATATAGTTTTATTAAAGTAATCAAAAATTGGGGTGAGATAACTACCTTTTTTCTCCACTTGGGCTCTTGCACTAACTAGTCGACTCGAGTCTATCCAAGATCCAAGGTCCAAGAGATAAGTTGCAGTTGGTACCCAATAATATTATTTGGCCGTCCAGATCTCGATATCGATGTCTACTAGATGCTCGTTGCCTGCCTCGATAGAAAAGGATGAAACTACTCCATTTTATTTGCTACCTACTTAGTTAACCGGCTTTTTTTTTCCTTTTTTGTTTTTTATTGTTTCTCCAAACAGAGGTTTGTGTTCAATAAAAATCAATTCAGGGGAAGAAATATATGAACTAAAAAAAATAATAATTGACTTTAGTGGAAAAAGAACATTAACTAATCACTAAATCAGTTGTATAACTATTTTTATTTTATTTATTTTCTTTTTTAAGTTTTTGTTTATCGTTATTACAAACTAGTTTGTTTCGAAAGAAAAAAATGTTTTTGTTTAAATATATGCTTCTTGCTTTTTAATGATCTTTTATTTTCATTATATAAACCATATATATTAATTCTCTCAGTTCAAATTTAAATTATTCTTTAATTTATAAAATTTTAATTTTAAATTATCCTTTCTTTTATTTTCCCCCAAAGAAACATTTTTTTACTTTATTTAAAACCAAATTTGATCCTTTTTTTCTCAACTTTATTCTTTTCAAAACCTTCCAACGTTTCGACCCTCAGGTCATTTTCAAGGATACCTACAAACAACTCCTTTTAATTATTTTTATAACAATTTCATTATTTCCTTCACTTACATACTGACTTCTTTGGTCCTACCTTTACTTTGTTGTCATTTTCTCTTTTAAAATTCTTTAAAATGCAGGGTAATTGCCTTTGTCCCATCTCTAAAAAAGGCAATCATTTAAATAACATCACAATAACATTATAATTTTTTTAAAAAAAAATAGATTCCTACTAACATAACTTCTTCTATATAACTATTTCTTAAATTTAAAACTTGTACTAACCACTTCTCTTCTTTCTTTCATTTACATTTGCAAACTTTAAACAGAACCTACCTACAACAGGTTAGGACTCTGTTATCACCTTATCATATAACATGATTTTTCTTAAAACATTAATTTACATTTTCAATATAATTTAATTAACATTTACTACTAATTTTTCTGCTTACAACACAAACATTTTTTAATATATTTAAAATCTGTAATTAATTTATTCCTATTTTATGTGTATTTCTCTCACATATACATTTACCCCCTCCCCTTTTTTTTATTTTTTATTTTTCTAACATATTTACTTCCCTATTCACACTTTTATTATTGCATATTTATTCCATTTATATACTTGTACTATTTAAGGATTTGAACATTTTTTTTTTATTTTTCATCTTTTTTGTATACAATAATTACATATTTATTCTGCTTAAAATTTCTGAATAGTGGTGGTTCAGTCCCTTAGAATCTGATTTGAAGTTGACAGTATAATTTATATTTTCTGAGATATAAATAGATTCTAATATCTCTCTTCTAAAATTATTATTCTCTTTATGAATGATTTGGACATTTTCAAATTTATGTTTATTTTGAACAACATGTTGAACCAATGCTGTTTTTTTGGGTTCCTTTTCCCTATTCTTTATATCATTTTCATGTTGATACATCCTGTATTTTATATATTGTTTTTTAAAGTTGAATATTTTAACTTTACTTCCATCATCTGTTCTGTATGAAAAGAGAAATCTTTCTCCTATTAGAAGAGGCCTAAGCACCTGTGACCAGAGGTGGAACTACGAGGGCCTTGATATTGTCCTTCAACACATTTTTTTAGCAATTATTGTTAGAATTCTTAATGTTTATCTTTCATGATGTTTGAGTGTTTGTTGAAATGTTCCAACAGGTAAATCCGCTTTAACATTATCTCAAAATGGTCTTTTAGCAGCTCGACTTTCCTAGAAGGTTCTCATTCACCCGAACTGCGGTATGGGGGTGAAATGCACTTGGTTAAATTTCTGAGTTAGTGGTTAGTGTTTGAATCTCGACCTCGTCAATATGGCTGACAAGGAGGAAGCTACTCCTTTACTTCGGCCCTCAGAGAACGAGTATGACTAAGCCATATAATGTTATGATCATTAAATGTTCCACTTCCTGAAATAACTGTTATAACCTTAACTCTTCCCGAGATGTGATCGTACAAAGGTAGGGAGAGCTGAAGATGGAAGAGATAAACGGTAATCCGAACATTAGGTGGCCGGTTGCTGTTTTAGAGAAGGCCAATGGTCCTAGCAGGGCTTACCTCAAGACAAAGAACCCTTTGATAGGGATAGGGATACTACTCTCCCTAAACGCCTATTTTTTAACTCCCCTCGAAGCTGCTATATCCTATTATCGGGTTTAATATTCAACTCATTTTTTTTATTGTAATTTACACCTGTAAAAAATATACAATAATTAAATGTGATAAATGTTTCAGAACACATGATAATCCTAGAAAGGATCCACCCAACGGTGATATTCAATCATTGCCTTAAAGTAGATGATCCTGTGGCCATCTTCTTTTCAGACGCCACGGAGGATTACTGCGAATTATTAAGGATGAGAGCTGAGGTTTTTATAGATGAGTTTATTTTTTACGTAATAAGGAGCATCAAGGATTTTACGGAGGATTTTGGATCATATACGGGAGGAATTTGATGGTTTGATAGAGCCCCAGAGCTCATCTCTGTATGTCCAAATTGGTCTGATTATCATAGTTTATATAGTTTTTGTAGTAAATGGTAATTTAAGAGCGTTTGTCTTGTCATTGTTGTAGTAATCGGAATCTACGAGCAGTTTCTTGTCGTTTCAGTCTAGTATGGAGATTCCAAGTAAGTCTCTTGTCAAGATAGAGTCGTTTATGAAGGTACAGTTTCTATGTTTTAGTGCAGTTTAGACGGCCATAGATCTCTCCCTAACCATCCCTAAGTTTCGAGCAAATTTGTGGCATCGTCCTGAAGTATTGCATTTTTTTTTGTTTTTGTAAAAAAAAATCGATGGCCCCAGAAAGGCGAAAATTGTGAGCCATAAAATTATATTCCTTCATTAATATGTAAATTCGTATCCAGGAATTTTTTTTTTTTTTTTTTTTTTTAGGTGAGAAAAATGAATATCAACATTCATTTCTACATAAAAAAAAGTATTTTATCCCACTTTGCGAAGTTGGCCTGTCTAAACTATTTTAATACTGTGCTGTTATTATGGCATTGTGAGGTAATAATATACCAATCGATTTATTTTCAGATGCAGAATTACAAAAAAAAAATATTTTCAATTTTATTGATTGAGTTTAAATATACCAAAAAACGAAAAATATTTTCCTGGCCCGTTTCGCAATGCCAGTTTGAATAGTTTTAATAGTCTACCCAAAACACACAAGTTTCTGCCGACACAAGTTGCGAAATGGGGCAGGAAAAACACATTTTTTGTTTTTCGTTAAAATTCGTATTTAACGGTTATTGAGGACGCTAGAAATGAATATAACTTGATTTTCTTAATGATAAATTTTTAAAACAATTTCTGGTTTTTATGATTTTGAATACGGTGGTAACTCGATTAAATAGTTGTTTTTTTTCTTCATTTTCAATAAATAAGAAAAACGATTTATTTTCTCCCTATATAAAATTATAAATTTTAGGAGTATCTTGGTTTTTCAGTTAAATGGTATTTTTCACTAGCAAAAAAAGTTTGATATTTTTAACGTAAATTTACAAGTAACTTCTGCAGTCATTATTTTCACTAAAATTTAAAATTTAGTTTGGATAGTTTTGTTTTATACCAGTCACAGACTACCTTTAAATTAATTAACTCTGGTACTCAACCTTTTTGTATGTTTTTATTTTATTATATCTTGCTTTTATACTCTTGTAGAAGCTCTATAAAGTAAGACACAACGTCTGCTAACATTACACAAGACATAACGTATTCCTCTCTGGTCATTCATTCAACTTATGATTTTATGGATTAATCATAAATTATAATAAATCATGTTGTAATAATAATCACCCTACATAATTATACTTAACATTTTTCTTTTATTATAAGGTTTGTTGAAGTTTTGACATCTGGAAGGGAAGAGGAGGAGCCCTGTATGAAAGATAACAAAGTTAGCCGGGATTGGTTCTCGTCAAGCCCAGCATCGATTTCTTATCTATGTGACACGGGTGTGACAGCCCCAGCGTTGGCAACTCCAGGCCCGGATCAGTTTCAATGAGTCTTGTGTGCAGTTGACAATAGATACTGTCACTCAGCAATCCTCCCTTACAACTTCCATTCTTGGCAAGCATGAACTGATTCAATGGTAAGTAACCTGTCGGGTCGCCTCAATACTAGACAAAAATGTGAAGGATCCATCCAATCCTTAAACTCAATAGACACTTTGATTCCTGGAAATATTGATGAAATCAATAACAGTTCTCATTAGTAATTTTACCTCCAAAATATCAAACAACACTATCCTACTTGCCCCGAAAAAAATAAACTTTTGCATTATATGGAAGGTAAAGAGAGGGAGGGTGAGAGTAAATTTGATATCTCTTTTATAGGTTCCGGGATGCTTGATATACATATATAAACATTTTTATCCGCTGAAATATATACTTTTTTTTTAGACAGTACATTCGATAAAAGTGGGGATTAATATCAGTCTAAATGTCAAACGTTTTTTCACAATTTTAAGAATTTTCGCAGACCCACCTTTTTTGGGTTCCAAACTTTTTTTATTCCACCCTCACGATATTTTCTGTGATTTATAAGGTTTTTAGCACCTCTATAGCTCTATCAAATTGAATTAGGTGGTTAAACATTTGTATATGAATCAAGTTGGTACTCTATAAGTGCATCTTGGTGTTTTTCTTCTTAAGCCTTAGGTCTTAAGCGCCTCTATAGCTCCTCTTAATTATTTACTTAATTATCCTCTAACTATTTGATGCTAGAGAAGTGCCTTTTGGAATTCTCTGTCACATTCTCATCTTCCCTTCATTTGTTATCTGATTTATTTTATAAATTAAATCACTTTCCATCCGTTTTTCAAACAAAAATGTGTTGAGAAATATTCCCTAAAGAACCAAAAGACCCAGTTTCTAAAGTTTCGAATCTTGCTTATGGCATAGGCCGACTAAATCCAAAAATTGAAAGCGCCATTAACAGGAATAATTAAATAAATGACTCTTTAGCAGAGCCAGAAGCTCTTGAGGTTCAAGGCAAAATCTTTGATAAAATTTTAACATGTTCCATGAGCTTTAATCCATCACAGATAATATAAAAGCAAATTATTGGAGCTGGATGAAAGAATGGCTCCCACTCTTATTTCATTTCATCGAATAGAAGTTCAAAGAATTGAAATAGAAACAAAGTCACGGAAAACTTCAATCCTGCCCTTTTTTCCTTAGTCAATGATTTCTCCAGAAAGCCCATCATCATTTATTTATACAGTTTGAACTGAGATGAACACTACCAAAAAACAAGTCTTGAGGAATATTTTCAGGAAGGATGAAATAAGAGGCGGAAATGTGAATCAAAATTTAATAAATGAATAGCCACTAGGTCTGCCAAGAAAATCTCAATTGCATAAATTTATTATATAATATACTTCTTCTTTTTTAAGTCTGAATAATTAATATTTCCAATTACAAATTGAGGAATTTGATGTGGAGCCTCAAAGCATCCTTTGAGTAATGATCAGAATAAGGATATTATATTCCCTGAGTAATGGATACGTTTAATGTACTAAGAGACCCAATTTCATAAGATCTCGATATGGCTTATGGCACAAGCCAATCAAGTCTAAAAATAGAAAGTGCAATTAGCAGGAATAATCACAAAAGGATTCCGTAGCATAGCAAAGTGCACTGAGACCTGAGGCAAAATTTTGGACGAGGCTCCTTTATTTCGTCATTTAAAATTCGAACCTGGACAACTGGAAGACCCTTGTACCGCGAGGACTGGAGCAAGTTCCTCCCAAAATCGGATTATAATCATGAAGAATGATTCTAAGTACTCGTTCACATAATCTTGGAGCACAGAACTGAGACGCCTTGATTTTGTGAAACTTGGGATTTTGAAAATCATCCACAACCAGTCTGATGACCTTACTAGATTCTCTGTGTCTAGACTCTTGAGCCTGAGTTTTATTGGCTAAGTTATGAAAACTTTTGATGAATTTTTATTAAGTTTCCCTCATAAAAATATAAGCAAATATCTTTGCGGAGATATAATATCATATAAAGACAAGCAACATTCGTCAAAAGAAATATTTGCGTAAAGAATTGAAACATTCATAAGAAGTGATGAACACCTCTCTCAAATAATACATGCTTAAATTTCTGTTTAGGTATTTAAATGGATTATAATAATAGCATTTTATATCAAAAGTTTAACTTCCCACTTAAAATAAAGCAGTACCTAAATAATAAAAAATTCAAGCAATGATTACCAGGTGAATTAGATCAGCAAACCTCCTCGGCCTGACCAAGATTATAATGTTGCAAGGTTTAGGCATTGCCTTTACTAGTTGGGTTACGCCCAGCTATGTTAATTATAATTGCTAGTCGCTTCATTTACAATTCAAATGTATTTATTTCATGGTGGCTCACATGATTCTAATCAGAATTTAAAGCTTTTTATTGCTTCAATTAAAATTGCTTTGTGTGTTCTGGGGTAAATGGCGATTAACGCACATCAGTAATTTCTGAATGTAGGTGCAATTCTAAAATAGATTAACATAAGTAACTAATGTTAATAAATATTATGAATAGATTAATAATATTATTAACAACAAATATTTAGTATCTTTCAATATTGCATGATGTATTTATCAGTTATCCCCCAACACACCCAGTCCGAAAAAAACAAAAAAACATATAATCTAATGAAAAATAAGGTCTAAATATAAGAGAAATAAAGGTACTAACATATTAGACATGGCGGATAATATTTCTAGTCATTTCTGATACGTTTGGGGGAGGAGAGGTGGGTTATTCTAGAGATAACCAAAGTATTCTAAACAGAGTGGGAAGGTCAAGTTTTCATTCCGTCGAGTACTCACTACATAAAACTCAACACTCCCTGGCCGGATTCGAAGTTGTTGTAATTACGAAATTGTAGTTACGAGGTAGGTTAGTAAATTATTATTGTTTTAATTAGGTCACTAATGTTGACTTCGGTTCCCTGCACTCGCTCAAAAGGAATAAACACCACAAAGAATTATTTTCATAAATCTCTCATAAGCGCCTAAATCTCCATAAATACGACTTATTTTAAGCCCAGGATCAAAACTAGAAGGGGGCAAGCTTTTAGATTGTGACATTTCACCACTGAAAAGGAATGAAACCGAAATTATACATAATAGTGCTTTATATATAGTCGTAGTGCTTTATTAGTTATTAGAACTAACATTTGTTCGAAAAAAAATTTGTTTTTTTTATTAAATTAATCATTTTTTTCACTAGGAGGGGCAGCTGCCCCCCCCCTCCCAGGGTACTCCCATGTTATGAACCGAGCATTAGAAAAATGGTTACTCACCTACAAGCTAAATAAATTAGCCTTCCTTGTTGCTACACATTTGTTTGGTAAATATTGGAACGCTAGAGAAGCTGTTAAACCTTAAAGACGTCATACCGATTAGTTAACACTAGAAGATAAAATTATGATGGACGGATTTCTAACAAAATATGAAGGTTTAGAAAGGTTTATTCTTCTCTGCACGGTGGCATGCAGCCTCTTCTGTAGCTGGTAGTCGAACTAGGTTGATTTTGGCTGCAGAAAAGGCAAACATTTAGATGATCCAAGGTTTCAATTTGAATTTGACCTGAGTACAGAACCACAAATTTTATCTTATTCCTGCCGAGATATCGGCTTTATGTTCAAGATTCTGGGGTCATGAGGCATCCATTGAAGAAACAGCACGACTCCTGGTGATAAGTGAGTGTCGTATTATGTACGACGCTGGGAATTGTACCATCAACCACCATAACGATTTCTGATTAATCGATCTACTCTTCAGTATTAAGGCGTTTGCCACATCAGCGCCTAAACTAGAACCTCGGAAAAGGGACTTTCACACGCCGATTGGAAAATTATTCTGATTCTATACCTCCGTCATGAAGACAATGATAATCAACCAATCGTGTGACCATGGTAGGAGATGTTGGCATTTTTGTTCTACTGAACCGTTATGGTTCTGTAACTTAGGTCTCTGTAATGTGCATAGTTTTGGAGTTATTTAATACCCCCAAAAAAAATGCTAACACGTCGCTATTCTATACAATAGTGTCAGTTAAACAATTTTTCGAAGCAGCAAATTTCGTGTTTTACTATATAAATGTTTCTCCACAACCTGTTAAAAAAATTGGAGTTACATTATCCTTTGTCCACACAATCCCTTTTTTCTTATATAACCTGACTTAACTAATAGTAAGAACTTATTGAAACCACTACTAACATGGTCTTACTATAAAAAAAATTAATAAATAAATTTAAAATAGTCGCATTTATTCATTGTCGACAGTGACGTAATTTTGCTGTATATTGAAATTAAGATACAAAGTAGTTTCAACAATTAAAAGTTAAGTTATGTCAAATCATTTAGAAAATTTAAACTGAAAGAATTTTAACTAAAGGGATAACTTTATTTGACCCAGCCTTCAGATAATCAGCACAAAACTGTTCAGAAGAACCGAGTTTAACTTAGTAACTGTCACTAGCACTACTTCAGGATATGATAATAATCCAATTTGTCGAGAAACTTCCCGTCAAATTAAATGTTAATTAAGTAAGATATCGTAAGAAAAAAGTTAAAAGCCCTTCATCGACTTAGATAACATCTTTTACAAACTAGGGATGACAGGGAATCAGTAATACCCAAGAAGACTATCGAACAAGCCTCGTTTAAAGATTGTGATATTCAACCTAATCTTCTGATAACGACCTCGTGGGAGAAAATTAAGAGTATATCAAATACACTACAGATACCTCCTGTGATTACATGTGTATTTTAGTACATTATGTGTTATAACTATCTATTGTGATCGACCAAGTACAAAATTTTCCCCCTCACCCTCTCAAAATTTGAGGTTTTACGTTCCAAGAAACGTAGAATTACATTTTTTTTTTAATGAGGTTTTAATTGTTAACTGCAGAGTGATATGAGAAGAAAATGGTTTTATTATATAATCATAGTTTTATTATATTTTATTGTTATGTATATTTCCAAGTTTATTATTTCATTTTTATTTTTGTTTTTCTGAATTAAGGTTCTCGTTTTGTTTTTCAGCCCTGATATAGGTCTGAAATTCAGGTCGAAACGTCGGGATAAATAAATAAGCTTTATTTATTTGTGTGTGGCTGCTAACCGCGCCCCCGACCATCTCAAACTTTTTTATCCATGTAGAAAACTAAATTCCTGGGTACACCTACATATGTTTCAACAATAGTTCGTACTGTAGATCTTATTGTCTAAAGAAAAATCATTAACTCAGAAATATAGTTAATTACATACCCAATAGGAATATAAAAATAATTTCTTCTAATAGCTAAAAAAAAAAAAAAAAAAGAACTGAAAGAAAACGAAAACATTTGATTACAAAATAAAGGGACTATAACCAGCAGCACACCTACTTCACGTAGCCAGTCCAACCAACATTATTTTCAGTATTACTACAGATTTCTTGTTAAGTTAGTGTAAACTCGAGTTCAGTAATCAAAATGCAATCTACCATTTTTTCAGATTCTGAAAAAGTTATTTATGAATATGTCAAGTTTGAGAACGTACTTATTAATTATGATCTTTCAAAAGATTTCGAAGTGGAGTTTTCTTTAGATAAGGCGGTAAAAACTTCAAATCTTGACTAAATGTTTTATTTTTATTTTTGTATTGACTTCTTTGACATTATTTACGTGTAGGTTAAAGGTTCAAGCAGAGATTGGATTGGTATTTTTAATGCTGGTTGGAATTCTTATGAATCATTTCTAGCCCATGAATCTGCTCTAAGCCTACCATGTGATGAATCAGGGAGAAGAAGGAAAGTGAAATTTAACATCAAATATCTTCAAGATGCCAAAGCTGGTATTCCTTACCAGTTTGTTTATGTTAATAAGTACTTAGAAGTAATAACAATTGCTCATAGCCTCTCTATTAGAAGTTGTTTTATGATTTGATAATTTTATATAAATTTGTAGATATTGGGAGTAAGCCAGTACTTTCAGTTTATTGTGAATAACCTGAATGGATCCAAGCTTCCAAATGATACTATATGTGAAGGGTCATTTACACCAAACATGGGAAGTTCGCCACTTAAAAATCAAGATGTAAAGAACCCCTGGAATGAGGATCATACCATTGAGGAAGATGTAAATGTAATTTGATCATTGAAAATCTGTTCAATACACTGTTGAAACCCCCATATAATTTGTTCTAAATGCCCCTTAACTTTATATCTAATGTATATTCACCTAATTTGTTTGTTATAATTCATTAATGAACATTAACATTCAACATCATAATTTATTAGTTTTTAACTAACAAGACATTAAACAAATTAATATGTTTCGGGGCCTTCTCATCATCAGCTTATAATTATTCTACAAATGTAATATATACTAATATATTATAATATATTTTCTACTATTAATTGTTATCTTTCCTATACAATATTATTATTCATTATGATGAAAACATTGTTGACCGTTGATAATATATATGAAAACAAGATGGTTGGAGGTGTAGTCAGTAAAGAACAAAAATAATTAAAAACTTATTTATTAGTACCAACATTTCGACCAGAATTTTTAGCCTTTGTCAGGGCTAAGGATGATAACTAATGAATTAAAGGATATGAATAATGACTAGAACATAAAAAAGATTATGGATACATAAATAGTGTAGACAGACCCGAATAGTTTAAGTATTATAAGAAGACAAAGGCAGTATTCTTCTCATACAGCTATTTATTTATTTTCTAATCATTCCATCATTCTAATCATTGTATATTCCTTTTATTCATTGGTTGTTATCTTTTTTTTCTTTCTTAGCCCTGGTGAAGCTAGAAATTCTGCCTGAAACTTGGGCAGCAATAAATAAGTTTTTATTTATTTGTGTCCTTCACTAACTGCCCCCTCCCCCCCTCCATCTTCTCATAAATATTATTCATATCTACTCTTATCTGTCATTATCATATAAAATATTGTCATTACATTCAAATTAATTTCGAATAATTATTTTATACAGAAATAATTGTTTATCCATTTCTTGTCACAGCTGAGCTTTTACTGTGAATAGAGTTTAGTAATTTGATTATTGAAAGTCAGTTCATTACACTGATGTTACATCCATATTGTATGTTCCAAATGAGTTTTTAATGTTTCATTCCATGAGCATTCGTTTAGTATTTTTAATATCTAAGGTTTTGTATTAGCCAATGTAATGTAGGTATCTCGAGAAAATATTCATGTGTACAGAGTACATCTGATTGACTTGTTAATTAATGAAGTTTAGTAAAGACTTATGTAATAATTTATATTATTACCATAAACTGTGAGCATTTCTTTCGATTGATTTGAAGCTGTGACCAGTCTGTACATTGGTTTCGTCTCATCTTATATGTTTTAGGAGATTATGAGGGTTTCATCTACCAGCCCTTCTCTTGGTCATTTCCACACTAATTGTAAACTTTACTCTATTTCAAAGTGGAAAAATTCTTGTACATCATGTTACCAATGTAGAAGTATTTTCCAGTTAAAAGAATCACATGATGATTTACTTGAAAAGGTAAATTCCAATATATTTTATTTTACTTACTAAATATGCTTGTTGATAATTATGATTTATAAAGTTTTTAAATTCATGTTAAAATGAGATATTTACCAGCTAGATTTGTCTGTGAGGAGGAAACATATGTGGTCTTTTAATACTTCTTTTACAAGTTCCCACTTTAGGCTTTAATCAAGAGAGTTAACTAATTGTCCATAATTTCTTTATCCTTATTTTATCTTTATTTTCCTTTTACTTTAATTATAATTAAATTTTTACTATATATTTTTAAATTAAAACATTTACCATGGAAATTTAAACAATTTTATTTTCCATGTTTTGTTTTTTTTCAAATCATACTTACCTATAAATCATCTTCAAATTTCTAATGATGAGAAGATATTTGACCGTGGTATGAAGATAATATATATGAAGTGAAAATGGTTGAGGGTGCGATCAGGAATAACACAAAAAGTTGAAAAAACATATTTGTGTTATTTCTGACCGCACCCCCAACCATCTTCAGATTTATTTAAAATTCTCTTCTATTACAAATTCAATTATTGCTCAAAGTCTACTGCTTTGGGTCTTCTAGTTCAGTCGGTGAACCATTGATGAGGCTACTCCTAAAGGAAAATTCATCACACATTATGAGGTGTTAATAGTTGATCGTAGATAGATGTGGTCAGTAAAGATACACAAATTAGTAAAACTTATTTATTTCTGCCGATGATTCGACCTGAATTTCAGGGCTGAAAAACAAAGCAGTGTGTGTGGTAGGCCTAGCTTAAAAACAAGTGAGAAACTGAAATATGCCTTTAATATAACAGAAACTTTTTCTATAAAATCGACCAACCATAAGTGCCACTTAATAGTATCAATTTTTCACATATTTATTTTCAAAAATGGCTATATTTTTATTACACTCAGTAATTTCAATTTACAATTGAATGGTGTTTAATATCAGTTAGGTCTTGTCACCATTGAAATAGTCTGATAAAGTATAAATTTGGATTTTCAAACAATCTTCTTCTAAATTACCCTTTAATTTTGTTCATTTGAAACAATAAACAGTTCTCATTTTTAGTAATAAGAAACGATCGGTAAAATTAAAAGAATTTTATGAATAACAAAAGGAGAGAAAAAGGAAAAATAGATCTATCCGGTTCAAAAGAGAAAAGACGAGATTGCCTAATCTTTTCCCATTGTGTTATGGCTTCATTATCTTTTGTTAAACTGTTATATATTGGCAAGAACTTATTATTATATATATATATATATATCTGTGATTCCCATCTCGAAATATACTAAAATACAAATTTTTATAGCAACAGATGAAGTAAAAAAAAATTGTTCATAATTATCACCTTTTCTGGTCTTAATGTTTTATTTTTTCCACAATTCACTTATTTTAATTAAACTACCAATGTGATGGGTTTACATCTTATAAACAGTTTACATCTCCACCCAGATCTGTCCTGATGAAGACCTACAGTGTATAAATAAATAGTTGAAAACTATTTTTTTCTTCTTGACTCTTCTCTGAGCATCTCCTTTAAATTCACACACTGTCAACCACATATTATATATATCTACCATTGACTCTTATTTCCATGACTTTCTTTATTCTGTTTTGCTAAGTAAATGAGAACATTTTGAACTAATGGAACTAATTAAATGTTGAATGTTAAAGGCTTGAATATACCTTACTGATTTAATAATTGTTGCTCTAATTTATTCTCATGCATTTATCCTTCTAAGTTTCTCAAAGAGGCTGAAAGTTCTATTTTACTAATGATATAAATAATTATCAATATCCTCACATATCTAAATAATTTATTATTCAATTTTTAATTTCTTACTAAATAATTTGATATGATAATTATAGATTAATTATTTACTAATTTGCAGTTCAATTTTTTTTAATTCATGAATGTTTATTTTAGATTAAGCTTTATCAAGATCACAACTTTTCCTTACGGAACAGAGTAGATCGACTTGAAAAATTGCTCCAGTGGGAAGATAAAGAAAAGGAATTGAATGCATACATGCTTCATTTATCTGAAGTCGTGGATAATGCCATCAGATCTTCAGTCTATGAGCAAGCTGAAAATAAAGGAGTTTAGTCGGGCATAATTGTTACTTTATTTTTTTATTTCATTAGCATTTTTATTATTATTTATTATGATCTGAATTCAACAAATAGTTTTAATTATATGTTTTAGATTAAAGTTTAATCATTTTTCTACCTTCGGAATTGATAGTATCAGGACAATACTGATGAATTTAACATGGCAAATTATTTAATAGTAACTCTTTTATTACTTTATTTTTTAAATTTTGTTTAAAAAAAAAAAAAAAAAGAAAGAAAGAAAATCTACTCTTTCCCTTGGACATATTTTATTGATGTACCTATAGCTATATTGCTCAGACATGCTTGATGAAAGTCATATTAGTTCATTAAAAGTCTTGAACATTCAGACAATACCAAATAGATGTAGATCCATGGATTATAACTGATCACATTAACTAGGATCTGTATATTCTTCCTTTAGCAAGATCACCTGTAGATTCTATTTCTAGTTGGTCACTTTGATGTTCTAAAAAAATACCTCCTGTTGAGATTTATATGGTTGTGCCTTAACTCATATACTTAGTAACTTCACGTGATATGGCTTCTTTAGAGGCTGATATATCTCACTAGTGGTTTGGAAATAATCATTAGAGAATCTCAGCGTCAAATGAAGATGAGTTGAATGCTTAAAACCCTCTCCCATCCAATCATATCCTTCATTTAGAATTATTTAAATGTGACATCTGATTTGAATCAAAAAAAAAAAAGGCCAAGCACCGAGTTGCTAGAGGGTAGTTGATTGGAAAATTTAGTTTTAATATTGTAATAACCATTTCTGGAATCTATCTTAGTTATTTTTTCAATGGTAATTTATAACCTTAAGATAACCTTATAATCTACATGAAAATCTGTAAAAATACCTGCCCTTGTCATAGTTAGATTAAATCAGCAGTAAAACCATAATGCTAGGTCTATCATTCATATTCATTATTAATTCAGAATATACTGCCTGAAACTTAATCTAAGCTAAATTAAGCAAACAAAACCACATATCTTCATTGTGTACGGAATTATTTCATGTACCCTTTACATATTTAATTCACCCTCATCAGGCTGGACCTAAAAATGGAGAACTTTTTTCATTTCCAATCCAAAATTCTCAGCACTCTTTTTGTCGACTTTTATGCTGGAGTTTAATATACATATATTTTTTAAAGAAAACTAACCTGATGGAAAGGAGGTAGAAATGTAAATGTTACCCTTGTGTCATACCTTTCTGCTTTTAACAGACCATTATCAGCTTACAAATGTGTTCAGTTGATTATTGGATTTCATTTAGTTCATAAAGCTTTATCTTTCATCTTAAAAGAGAAAGAAAACCGACTTTAGCAAAGAGTGTCATAGATGAGGTTTTCAAGTGCTTTTATCATAGAAGGATGATTAAGGTTTAAAGTGTTTTTTTTAGTAAAAATGACTTTTTAGTTTCAAGTATAATTTAGGGCAACAGTTGGTAAAAAAGGATGCCTTTTTATTAAGAACCAGTAGTATGTAGTTAACAATATAATAGAATAGACCTGGTGCTTAATTTGGAAATGAAATTGTACTGCCCCACAAATCTGCCCCTATTTTATAATAATACATTAAATCAAGCTCCAGAAGACATTTTGCCTGTATAAATTGTACAAAATAAGACATATACAAATCAAATTATCTGCAAATGCCTTTTATATACCAGAGGAAATTAGAAAGTAGTTACCCAAAACAGGGGAATAGCTGAGGATAAAGAATAAGAAAAAATCGAGAACTCCATGGTCTATTTAATACACTGATTTACTGTTGTTAAGCTCGGGAGGCTTAGCTGAGTGAATCACTTACTAAAGATGGGAGAAACAGAAATCCCCAAGATATTGGATAAGATGCAATAGGAGATCCATACAACCGAAACTAATAGATAGATGGGGCTGTGGCTGACGTGAGGAGCCTTTTACAGGACCTGAAAATGGAGAGCAGCTGCACAGGACATAGCTGATTGGTGGGAACACCAGTGAATTACTTTTCATTCACATGATAATTTTAGATTTTTTATTTTTAGTTCAATGTTTTAAAAATTAAGCTAAAATCATAGACTGTTCTATATCTTCTTAGTTATGAATGAATATTTTAAAAGCTTTTCCTATTAAAAAATAAAAAGCGTGGCTGTCTATTATTAAAAATAATTGAAGACGAGAAATTCAATTAGAAACTGTCAGAGGATATATTCTAAAATATAAAATAGCCATCCTAATGGTATTGGTGTTAATATGTAGAGTAAATTACTTCAGTTGTTTGTTAAAGCTAAAATATTAAATAAATGTATGCAATCCCTAAGAATAGTTTTATCTTATCTTTATTATTATTTTTTTTCTCTTAGGCTACCCACAGTTATTTTGATTGGGATTTTTCAAGCAAAGAACTCTTTCTGAAAGCCATAATTGGACAACAAGAGGTTACCATTAGAGATTTAAACAAAGTTATTTGTGAGGTAAGGAATAATATGCAGTGTTCAAGACTGGATTAACACCCCCCATTTTTTTGAGAGTTTTGAACATTTTTAAATGAAATTTGATCTTAAGTATGATGAATAAAGTTTCATTCAGTTGTGAAGTCATTTTAGTAACTTCTTCCTGTTCTTCTCTCCCCTTAGTTCTCGAATTTCTAATGGAAAGAGATATTTTCATTGCTTATTTCTTAATTAAAACAATTTTACTTCCGTGATGCTTCCTAAAAGCCAAAAACTCCAATGAATTGTGTATGGTTTTTGAAGACATATGATTTATGATCAACCAGTATGGAAAATAATAAGAACAAAACAATTTGAGAATTCAATGTCATGTTAGAATCAGTTATCACAATTTGAGTATTCTCTGCCAGCCAGGGTTTTCAATTATGATGACAAATTCTTTCATGAAATTTGTAGGTGATTTTCAGGATTTATAGTTCAAGAACACATATCAGATCATAAAAATCACCAATATAAAATCGTTTCGAAGTTAAATTTTCTTTGGTAATGCTTCATTGGAAATTCTCGATGTTAAGTGTGCTATAAAAGTACTAAAAGAAGTTTAAAGTAACTTAGAAGTTATAAAATCGACTTTAATACCAAAAGAAACTTCAACGTAAATAAGGTCTGTCAAGTTTCATTTAAAAATTTTTAAAACTAAAAAAAAAAAAAAAAGAGGTGTTAATCGAATCTAGAACACCGTGAAATTAGAGAACAATTATTTTAAACTATAGTGAAACTCCACTTTACCAATAATCCTTAACAACTTAGATTCTTTATTATGAACTGAACGCAATGAACCTATGAGACCTTGAATCTTTCAGCTACTTACTCTTGATTACTCTCTTAGCTTGACCTTTAACTAGAAATGATGATTGTCAAAATCGATTGATTGATAAGTACTATTGAGTATTTTCCATAATAATCGATGATTCAATAAATTATTGGTCACTTAAACTAGGAATGGCAGATCATTGATTGATATGTACTTGTTATTTTCCTTGCAATCGATAGTTTATTTGAAAACTTTTAAGTGGTCCCTGTCCATAACACTGAAAAGCTGGTAGCTAGTAACGATGAGTACTTTGTTCCTTATGAGACCAGATATAAACTATCCTCATTGGAAAAAATGCCCTTTCCTTTAACAAAAATGTTTTATAATAATTCCATTTCAGTTTTTAATATTTTTTTATTATTATATTTTTTTATTTGTATGCTTTTTTTTATAATTATTATATTAATTGTTTATTATAGTTGGGATATATTGACAAACCAAGGTTGAGCTATTGTCCATCAACTTCATTACAAGATATTGTAAAAACAAAGAAAGCCGAAGAAAGAGTAGTTGCTGAAGTTTATGATATCAATAATAATACTTCAGAAGAGGTTAGTACTCATAATTTTTAAATTTAGTTTATATCTTTTTCAATTCTATACGAGCAGAAGATGGTTGGGGGTGCGGTCAAAATATAACACAAATAAGTTGAAGTAACTTATTTGATCGGGCTAACAGACCTGATGAAGGCTAGAAATCCTGGCCGAAACGTTGGCACAATTAAATAAGTTACTTCAACTTATTTGTGTTATATTTTGACCGCACCCCCAACCATCTTCTCCTCTTATAAGTCATCCAAGGTCAACTATCTCTCATGATTATAAATCCTTTTTCAATTCTGTTTTACTGTTTCAAGATAGGTGTTTTCATCTGCTGTTTCTAGTATTTCCTCCTTGTATTGAATGTGCATCTCCTTACATTCTTTCCAGATTAGCTTCCCACTCAGTAACTTCTCACTGAAGATTTTTATTTTTCTGTATTAAGGACAATATTATATGCAAAAACAAAAATTTTAGCTAGAATGGTCCTCATATTACTCTTTCCCGTGGCTATCCGTGTTGTCCTCTGCTTGCATGTTTTTAAAATCTTATCCACAAATTTGATTAAAAGAAGAAAATTTGATGACTAAAATTGTCATCTTGTTTAACTTCTTATCATGTTGAAGGTCCTAGATTCTTGTCTGTTAATCAGAATACATAATAAACCTTTTTTGTCATGGTACATAGATTTTATAGTACTTATCAATGCAGTTCATAAATTTCTAATAGTTAAAGCAACCCACAAATATCTTGTTAATCAGATTAGAAATATCTTGTCTAGAAACCAGATTAAAGACTACCTTTATATCTAGGTTTACAAACATGAGTTAATTCTGTTCGCTCTTTTCCATCATTTTTCAATAATTGTCCTGAGTGAGAACATTTTGTCATGTGCCTGACGGCGAGATCTAAATGCTCTGCTCTTCTTCCAACTTGCCTTCAACAATAGCCACAAGTTTCTTTTCCAAAACAGAAAAAGTTTGGTTTGGATTTAGACATTTTCTTTATAACCATTTTGCAGGTTTCTACCAAACTAGTTTACTGAACCCTTTACTCTACAGAACTCTTTCCAGGCTCTCTTCTACCTTGCTCCTGTAGCTTTTGCTTAGTCACTCCATCATTTAGTTCTTTTACCTTGGTGGAGACTACTTACATTCCACATATACTTTCAGCTCTCTTAAGAATAATTCATATTTGTCCACATATAATTTAAGTTCCAATATTGTAACCTCTGAATTTCTGATCCTAGCATTCATTGGAAGTTCTGCATATTCACATTTATTTTCTCAAAGCTGTAGGTTTGCAATGTCTATATTCTTGTTTTATTTAGATAGGATAGTTCTCGTCTATTTCTACTGACAGCTAAGGCAATCAAAGTTTGATTCGAAAATAGTTGTCTTTGAGCATGGAACCTAAAAATTTAAGAATTAATGTTTCAGAGAGTGTTATTTAAATCTTTGTTTGGAAAGCAGTCGTATTAAATGACATGAATTTCCTTTTTTATGAATTACTAGGAGGAACCCCCTGTTCCCTTGATTTAATATTTAACTAAAATCTTTTTTATATAATATAGAGATTATTCAGTAATTGAATGAAAAAGATATATTGCTGTGAAGCAATGAGAATCAGTCTACTGCAGAGCTATATTCAATCAATTTCTGAGTTTTTTTTTTATTTTTTAGTGATTTTTCAATTTAATGTTGAATAAATTTGACAAAGGCTAACAAGAATTGAGAAATCAATACACAATAACCACATAAAATCAATTCCTATTGTTTTTCTAATATTCTTACTGATGATGATAGGTCACAGAAGTTCAGTGCTTAGTCTCATTCAGTTCCTGAACAAGTTTTGACTTTTATAAGGACTGAATAAGACAAAGAAAGCTGTGACTTTATTGTAAGAAGTCGATTGGTATCTTCAGTCGAGTAAGTACCTTGTGAACATTGATATGTGTCAGTTTATATTCCTGTCACATGTGTTAGGTATTTGAAAGTTACAATGTTATGTTCTTTGAGCATAATATGGGAAGACGGTGATCTGTTAAAGGAATTATATTTGTATTAGCTAGATTAAAATGTATATTTTTGTTAGATTTATAGTAACTATTGACGTACGTAGTGTAATATCAATAAAAATAACTCTTAATATTAATTTTAGTTGTATTCATTGAAAACTTTAAAGTTTACTTTACTTATTTAGTAAAATTAGTAGTAATTATTTTTAATTACATTTTTTTTTTTTTTTATGATTTTAGGAATTTTAGAGGACTGCCAATTTCATCTCTAAAATTTTAGAATATCATTCAGATGAAGATTTTTTCATCAAAAAAGTTATAAGACACTGGTATTTAAATGAGAGCATAAGTCACAAGTTTCTGCTAGTTGTAGTTTTCTTTCTAATTCTTTAATAGGCTAATGTATATAATTTTTTTTTAAGTGTTTGTTGGAATGCTTTGTATAATAAATGCTGTTAGTTAATGTTATGTTATTTAATGAATTTCCAGTAGTGAAAACCATCCGGACAAATAGGTCATTTTTGTCAGATTCCTATTCATTTCTTCTTAATTACTAGCTAATATAATGTTTTCTTTTGAAACATTTTGGAGGGAATTTGAAATTTCTAATTTAAGATTTATGCACAACATTCTATGGAAGGAATATAGAATATTGTGCATAAATCTTAACTTAAAAATTTCAAATTCCCTCCAAAATGTTTCAAAAGTAAACATTATATTAGCTAGTAATTAAGACGAAATAAATTGGACACTTTGTTAACTCAGTTACAATTCAGAATCTAATCACATCCTGATTCTCAGTACAGACACTCCTCCGACACTAATCTGTATATATAAAAATATAAATCTATTTTTACTATTTCCCCAACCGATTTCGAATTTGTTTTTAAACTAAGTTGATTATAGGGTTTATAAAAGTAATAGTAATTTCAGGGGCTCCCTCTCCCCCGCCGAAAAATTAGAAGTATCTCTTTGATTCCTAGCTATTGGAAACTATGCATGACACTCATCCATACCTTTAAAATTTTTGTATCTGACTTTGATCTTGTGGTTTGCGAAACCACCATTCATTATTTCTTCTGAATGTAAATATTTTGTTAAAATATTTTTAATGTGTACTTTTACTATTATATTAACTAAGGTTTGTTACCATAGACAGTCTCATTTCTTGTTTTTTATTATTTATTTATGCATTTAGACTTTTGGCATTAATAAATAATAAAAAAACAAGAAATGAGACTCTGTGGTAACAAAACTTAATTGATGTTTAAAACTAAAACAATCTGCTAAAAAAAAATAGGAAATGTAAAATGAATTTATTTTAATCGGTCAGGATTCAAAAGATGCAGAAAATACCTCCGCAACATACAGGAATCATGGAAACCCGTAAACAAGCAAGGTACTCAGATTAGTCCAAAATGCATAAAATTTAATTTATACTAGACTCTTGAAGCATTTATTTTTTTAAAGATCTAGGAGTGTAATGTATATAATAAGTTTTTAAATCATGTCACTTCTACTAACCCTGCCTACACATTATATTATCAGAGAATTATATTACTGTATTATCAGAAACAAGAGAGGATAATTATTGTAAATAACTTCTTATTATAACTTATGCTTTGTTATTGTTAATTGATACAAGTTTTTTCTTTTTTATTTATATTTGTCGGTTAGCTTCTTTATTTACAAAACCAAATTATTTTATGTAACTAAAGTTCAACCATAAATCCAGTGAAATGGTATTTTATATTTTTCAAAGCACTAATCTTTTCATAAGCAGTTTAAATATATTTCTACATCATAATAGAATGATTACATTATATCATAGACTTAAATTATTTACTAAATTTTCTGGTAAGACATTTTGAAAATTAATAATATGTGTCTGTTATTGATTTTCAAAATAATTTATGTCTATTAAAAAAAAAATGTTCATGAAATTATGTTAATATAATAGTAAAGATCTGTTACAATGTAGATAAATATCTTCATATTTCTTTGAATCCTTTATTCAATTTCATGTCTTGATTAAAGCATATCCATTTCATGCACACCCTTCTACTTGCAGTTATTTTGCATTTATATTCTTCAATTAGAGTAAATATATAATGGTGCCATATGTTTAATAATAGGAATTCACCATAACTCCTAAAAATGTATTTATTTGGTCATAAAGTTTCAAATTCTAACCAAAAATTAAATGGGCTATAATAATTAGACTTTTATTTTCATAACAGGTGTAGTTGCTTGATTCGTCAGAACTGATTTTCCTGCTTCTATCTTCAATGGTTCTTGTTTTACAGGTTTCTGAACAGCTTTCTTTGTTGGAAGAGGGGTACTAATATTACATGGAGGGGCACATGTAGTTTTACGACCTAAAGCATTCTCTGTAAGCCAGTCTGCTTTAATCATATCAGCAGCCTTTTCGGCTATAGCAACTACTGCTGCCATTATATTTCCACTTGGAATAATGGGTATTATCGATGCATCTGCAACTCGTAAACCTTTAACACCATAAACACGCAACTGTGGATCGACAACTGCAGATTTATCACAAGGTGTACCCATTTTGGCAGTACCAACATAATCATTAAACGTGGTGGCTAAATGACTTAAAGCACAAGTCCAATAGCCATCAGTGTTAAATTCTTCGTCACAACAGCCAGGAAAATTAATGCGTTTCATTTCAGCTTCATGTCGACGAAGTGCTACTGTATCTGCCATAAGTGTTACAAATTTGATTCCTGACAGCATTTGATCCACATCTGTATCTTCCCTGAGGTGACCTGAAAAAATCACTGGTGGATCAAATGGATCACAGCTTCTGAGCTGTACTAGCCCTCTACTTGCTGGTCTCAAAATAATAGGCATTATTATTAATAAATCATAATCTACTAAAAGTTTTATAAACATCTCTCTTACATCAGGAGTTAAGTTAAGAGTTGAAGCCCACATGTTATAAGTGGTCATGTCATTTTGTCTTATAAATAAATGAAACATTTCCAAATCTGGTTCTTCATCATCATGTATACCTACAAGACCTAACACTTCTGATTCATGTATTGTAGCAAAACGACCAGCACGCCTTGAAAGATATTCATAAGCTGAATCTAAATGCTGAAAAGGAGAAGTTGCCCTTTTTGTTTTATTTAATGTCATAACAGCACCACCAAAAGTTACATGGTCTTGAAGATTACAGCCCACCCTTAAATCTGACAGGACTGGTATACCTAGTTTGGATAGGTGTTTTGAGGGGCCTATCCCCGATAGCATCAGAAGTTTGGCTGTGTTGATTGTTCCAGCCGTAATAATGATTTCTTTTTTCACCATAGCAGTTCTTAATTTTGTTTCATTTCTCCATTTATATTCTACGCCCACTGCTCTTTTACCATTAAATAATATCTTGGTTACCTGTGAGTACTTGGCGACAAAAATATTGGGTCTGTCTCTAATTGGTGATAAGTAGGCCTTGGCAGTACTCAATCTCTCTCCATCTTTGAGTGTTCCATGTGCTGAAAAGAATCCAGTAGAAATGGGACCATTAGAATCTCTAATGTCTTCATAAGTGAGTTCTTTAGCAGCATCTTTAATGTGATCAATTAGTATCTCTCTGCTTCTAAATTTGTCCAGAGCTAAATACCCTCCTATACCATGGTATTGGTTGATTTCGGGACAGGCCATTACTTCCTTATCCCGCATATCTTCAGCTTTTTTGAAGTAATGAAGCAATTCTTGATAAGACCAACCAGTGTTACCGAGTCTAGCCCATAAATTATAGTCAGATGGGTGGCCCCTGTGATATTGCATTCGTCCTATTGTACTAGAACCTCCTAAGACTTTACCAGCTGGCCATAGATCCCTTTGTCCAATCATAGCTTGATACATACCTTCTTCTTTTTCTGTCTTGAATTTCCAATCTATACACGATAACTGTTGAGACATATAGAACATTGGCACATCCGAGGAAATAGGTGGATCCCCTCCAGCCTCTAACAATAAAATACTCCAAGTCTCTATTTCAGATAACCTATTAGCTATTATACACCCTGCTGTCCCACCACCAACTATTATAAAATCAAACTGTACACAGTTACCACCACAAGATTGTCCCATGAATGGTCCAAAGTCGTCTGGAAACATGCAAGGAGAAGCAAGAGCACACTGAGATACCATAATTGTGTTTATTAGATTTCTAAATACAACTCCAGCTCTACCAGTGGTGTGCCCAGGGCAAGGGTTGGCAATGTACCAATGTTGCAAAGAAACTTCTGATGCAATATCAACTAGTGACATTTTTATAGAAAAATATTAAACAACAAAAATAATAATAATATGGAAATTAAGGTATTAGATAAACTGACTACATGTGTTATATGATTGATAAGATTGGTTATAAACACATGGTTTACTACTCCTTACATCTGCTACTTATTTTTTTAGCCCTTCCAAATGTACAATTCTTTGTACACAACCTCAGTTAATGCTTATTAATTAATATTTCATTGATTTAAATTTAATTACAAGATGGATTTGAATATGATACATTTCCCAAATATTTTGGGGATCAATATGATAAAATTAAAATAAATTGTTTATTTTTCTTTATTATAATGACCAATGTATCTGCCAAAGTATTTGTGCCACCTTAAGGGCAGTTAATGAAGGCTACTTGTTCAATCTTCCTTCCTTAGTTTTTATTGGTAAAAAAGCTTACTCACTGTATGATGACTTACATTATTATTAATTAATTATTACATAATTACTGACTCAAGATGACCTCTATGCTTTAGGCAAAAAGATTATTAACATGCCAAAACAAAAAAGAATTTAGTTTTTATTATTTTATTGTAATATAACCTTCTTGATCCTTTTCTTATTATTATGTAGAATCAAATCTGAGTTCAATTAACAATTCAAATTACTATAACTTTAATGAAAGTGATATCTTCAAATCCTGCTAAATTGATAAGATAATATCACTTTAAAGCTGTTTAAAAACTAATATTAAATTTCTTATAAAAACACACAAAATGTTTCTTTATTTTTCATTCGATTTCTTCTATATTTATAATTGGTTTTCAATTCCATGACAGCTCTTTTTGTCTTGTTTGCACAATATTTAGGCTGATGATCTGATTGGAGGAATAGGTTTTTTTTTTAAGGCAATTCACGTCGAAGGTGATGTTTGTTTAGTTATCTTCAGGTGACCAACCTATTCTAACATGAGGTTGGAGGTCAAGTTTTCGTGGGACCGCTACTTAACGAAAAAAGTCAACGCCCCAATGCCGGATTCGAATCGACACCGCCCGCAGACCTCAGAACGATATACTTGCGCCTAACCCCTGAGCTTTGGGAGGCCCAAGTAATAGGTTTGGTTCTTTTGGTATGAATCTTAGAAATTATAAGTATTGAAAACAGTAAATAATAATTACTGACTCAAAAATGGCCAGTAGGCCTAATTGGCAGACTTGTTCTCTAGTTTTGAAAGGATGAAGTGCAGCTCTGACAGACATTGAAAGTAAAAGATGAAAGCTGATTATTTTATTGGAGATACTGCTTATGCCTAAACGTGCTTCTACACGTCTGCCATACGATGGCAAGTCGGGTGTCGGTTTTTGGGCATAAATTAAAGGAGCGATAGAGCTGCACCACGTTTGTTTTCAGTTTAAATTGTTTTAGAACTACCAACAGATGGATATTTGTGCTCTTCGTGTTTTAATTAATTAATGAATTTCCCCATTTTAAAATTTTGTCGTTTATTATTGACTTAACATAGTACAAATATTTATTGGAAGATTATTGATTGACCGTGTGTGAAGATGAAAGGAATATGGTCCGGGTGCGGTCAAGAAAAACTCAAATAGTAGAGATATACTAATTTAATTAGTATATCTCTACTATTTGAGTTTTTCTTGACCGCACCCGGACCATATTCCTTTCATACAAATATTTATTTATGAAGATTATATGTCTAGCTAATTTAACTATACTAGTACTATTTATATAATTTTTTTTATCATATATTACCTGTATTGCTGATATTTTAGTTTCCATTCATTTAGCTTATCTTTATTTTTTATTGGAAGAAGAAAGTTGACCGTTTCAAGCAAATTGTAGGAAGAAAGTCCTATTGTAGAGAGAGAGAGAGAGAGATTGTAGGAAGATAGTCCCCGGGTGGCGGTCAATAAGGGTATCAAATTAGTAAAAGAAAACTATTTATTGTTAATTAACGTTTCGCCCCTCTTTGCAGGGCTGTCAGATTGAAACATTCGTCATCTCTGTTTCAATCTGACAGCCCTGCAAAGTGGGGCAAAACGTTAATTAACAATAAATAGTTTTCTTTTACTAATTTGATACCCTTATTGACCGCCACCCGGACTATCTTCCCACAATCTATCTGTATTCTGTTCCTTTTTATAATGAAAATAGAATAAATCGTATGAAATAACCGAACAAAATTCAAAAGAACAATACAAACGTGTAGATACTTGGTGCAAGTCTTGGAGTACAGGGATATTGGGAGTTCAGTACTTCATTCGGACCGTTACTCTTGAGCAAGGAGGGTATTTGGTTAATATCACGTTCAAACGCCATTTTTTCGCCAGATGAATTTTATAGAAACCATAGCTTTCATTAGTCGAAATCTGTCAAAACCTTCAACGGGTCAGGTCCTACAAGAATACTCAATCTCTGAAATATTCACTCCAGTTATCAGTAATCATGAACCATGACGTCACCAGACCTCTTTTGCACTACTTGATTTGTCGGACCAAATGGTTTAACTTAAAATAACTAGTATTTCAGTTTTGAACACTAAAAATTGGCTTTTTATTAGTTTTAAGACATCGTAATTGCTGTGATAAACTAGTACCGTTGATTGGCAGTTTCATAATCAGATATTACAAATATTATTATTACCTTTACATTGTTTAAAAGTGCACAGACAAAGCTTAGGTATAATAAAGATTTGATTTAATTTTGATATCTTCCTTGTAAGCAAATTGGAAGAATAGCCCTTCACAACTTTTCAGACTAAAAATCATTTATACAAATTCTCAATTTTTTTCTTTTTGGTATTACCAATCGATTAGCAGCTTTCTAGAGAATTATGGACGTAATTATCCAGACAGAGCATCTTGCATGTACGTTCGCTTATGTTATGCGAGAGCAATATTGAATAACATGACAAGGACCTATCAAATGTTCTCGATTAGCTATAAAACATAATCTAACGCTGAACAAATAAGTGTCTCTCGCACTCTTACAAATTTCTTGACCGTAAAATGTCTTTTTTTTGTTTTTCCTATGCTAAACTAAGTAGGCTATTATGGCATTCTCTCTCGCAGCCCAGTATAAGTTGGTTTTTATTTTAATCTTTTCTTATTAGAGGGAAAATCGGTGAGTCTGTTAGGCCTATCCTATGAATAAATTTTGGGCGGAGATCCTGTCCTGTCATTAGACGGGGAAAACACTCCCTCAGCTGCAGTAAGATTGCCAGTGATCCGTTTATCCTTATTCAAAAATACCTCTCACTGTTAACTTCCGCTTGTGTTTGACGTTTGTCCTGGCCTTATACTTATAGTAAGAGCTTACGATGGATCTTGCTGTTCTGTAAGCTAGCAGTCCACCCGTCTGATTCTCCCCACAACCAAGCTTTGCTGCCTTGTCAGCTTGATCTTTACCATGTTTACAAACAGAGTCAGGTATCCATTACAGATCTATAATCCTTCCTCTTTTTTCCAGAATAGCAACCATATTCCCAAATTTTTCTGCAAGTAGATAATTTCTGAATAGCGGCTTGAGAATCATTCAGGATTACTTCGTCTCAATCGTGGCTTCCATTAAAAAGTAAATAGCCAGCATTTCTCCATCGTAATTGTCAAATCAAGCTTTAACAGGACATGATAGTTGGAAGTAGTTTGAATAAACACCTACTCCAACTCCCTTACTAATGCTGCCGGTACAGATATCGCTGTAGGTCCTTACCGTAAACGCGCAAGGTATGCGCTTACGGTTGTGTAGAGATATGCAAGTCCTGATGATATTTAATATAGGTTCTGACTAAGAGACAGGCGGTATAGGAAAATGGAGAAATCCAGAGAAAGCAGAAGAGACATAAATTATATATTTTTCAAAAAAGAAAATAATCTGATTCCCTATGTATAGTGTCACTTACTGCATCTTATGATTTATCCATGACGTGGATTTACACACTTCCATTCGTCAATTTTGTCCTTAGTCAACTCTCTGCGATATTAAACGCCACCGAGAGATCTTACGTATATGATATTAGTTTTTAGTGCATCAGTTGTAATCTTTATTGATTAAAATAATACATTTAAAAATATTACATGTGACATGGTTATTACATTTTTACTATTAAAGTATTTTCAAGAAACGGTAAGTATATCAATGTACTATGGCTTTACCTGATGACCTTAGAGGTTCTCATTGCGGCAGCTAAGTAGCCTAGAAACAGTTAAGTCCCTCTGTAGACAACAGTTTCCTGCTTTGGTATGAAGATGCATATCCCCTTCCATGGATTGTAATTTCATGTCAAAAAAAATTGGAATTGAGTGCTTGGGTATTATTTATATATACAGCTATGTCAATTCTTCTAAAGCTTGACTTATGATAGACCCTATATAGTTTTGGCATGGTATTGAGAAGTAACTTTTTGTATGCCAGCTCATAAATTATGGTGTTTTCATTACATATGTTCAACTTCGTTTGTTCATGACAGAAGAAGGCTATATCCCATGGAAATATCATACATCAATACCAAAAGGTCTTAGAGTGTAACAAGTGGATTTATGTATCTAGAGATTTAATTTCAATTCCTTAGGCTAAGAACATCTATTGAAGGTAAGAGTAAAATGAACATCCATCATAGGACTTCTGGTATAGCTACAGCCAAAAGAGGCTGTCGAAATGGATGTTCAAAGTTTTCGAAAAACTTTTCAGTAAACTCCTGAAGTTAGGCATGTAGATGGTGTAACTAAAGCACAATCTTCACATATTATTGACTGTACCAATATTATCACTTTGTCTTAATTCTTATTGAGTAGGAATTTTCTAATTACAAAGTAATAAGTAAGTATTAAGTAAAGTAATAATTTATATATAATTAGTTGACCATACAATTTAAAATACGTAGAAGATGGTCAGAATTGTGGTAAAAAAAGAACAAAATAGTTTTCAACTATTTATTGTCTGAAGTTTCGCCCCACTTTGTAGGGCTTTATCAGGGTTGTTCAAGACGATAGGCTAAACAGCTGTTTACATATAATAAGAATTCATATCTTCAGTATATTCTATAATTATTAATTGTAAAGAATTGCTATATCAGTCAGTTGACACCAGTGATCCTCGTGATCAGCTCTTTGCTACTCATTAGTTTATGATTTTGAAGGTTCAAGTTATCGGAAGGCAAATCTAATCCTCTTTTTTTTAAGTGGGATAAACATTACCCAATTTCTTTTTAAAATTTAGCATGACAAACCAAACTTCTCTCTCTCCTCCATCCTCCAATTAAAATTATCTTCCAGAGTTTTACATAAATACAAGAATTTTAAAATTAAATGATCAATTTAAGCTATTAAAAATTTTAAAAAATACAACACTAGGCTTACAAAAAAAGTTTTTTTTTTAATCTAAAAAAGTCTATTTACATTATTAACAACACAACAAAAATATTTTTATCAATTAAAAGATTGATTCTTAAACATCAACAACATAATTAGGATGTACTACTAAGATAGGATCTGCATCTTCTGTAAATTGTTTCTGCTGAGTTTCTTCTATAAGAGGAATTATAACACCATCCTGAAAAAAGGAAATCAAATTATTATTTATAAAATCTTCTTGAAAAGATTATGCAACTAACATAAGAGAAAAAAATGATTGAATACTTATATTACATATTAAAAGTTAACAGTACAATAAGTCTAGATGATGATCCAAGTGGTGGTCAAGAAAAAGACCAAAATAGCAGAACAATTTATTTAATGTTTAATGATTTATCAGTTCTTGTCTAGGCCTTAGCCTAGACATACTGAATTTGCGTCAAACTGTTAAAACTCTCAGCCCTGAAGTAGGTTAGCAATGCGAACCAAAACTTCAAGCACTTAAATACTTCTCTTTTTTTTTTTTACCATAATTTAGAAATCTTCTTGATTGAATAATTTCAATTCTATATATCAACACAAACTCACATGATGAATCAGTCGGTCCAATACTTTTTCAACTAAAGCTTTCTTTTCAACAAGTTCTTCCTCAGTATCTATTTTATGACCTATTTGTTCGAGATACCAACTTATTATTTCACTACGACGCATACCATCCACTGAAATAATAATTACAAAATATCTTTACTAAAATACCGAAGATTAAAAAATATATACAATATGATATATCACAAATATTTTTAACATACAAAGACACCAAATATATATGATAATGTGTTTTGTAGTAAATTACCAATAATAATCCAATTAATCTATGGTAAACAAAAGGAGAAAAAACTTACTGTCATCTTCAGTACTTCTCATGTGTGTTATGATCATATTTGATAGACTCTTATATTCTTCAAATGAAAGAGTAAGTTTTTTCTTAGTCATTACATGAGATGGTTCACTTGATTCGGTTTCCATGGCTTCAGCTATAAATAAAATATGATATTAATGAACATAGCTGACTTTAGTTTACAAATGTTTAGAAAGTTCATAACAGAAAAAAGAAATCAATAAATATAATGTAAATGGAAAAATCATTTTAATAATATCCTCAACTATTGAGATGAAGGTACTAGTAGAAGTAAGAACCCGAGAAGAAATCCATAAAATCCAGCTGGATGACCAAGAATTAGACATCGAGCCATCTGATGAGGATGAGATTGCTAATGCCAATAGCAATCTCAAAAACAATAAGACTCCTGGTGCTGATGCACTCCATGCGGAACTCCTAAAAAGTGGTGAAAGCAATCTTATCAAAACACTACAAGATCTCCTGGTCTTAAGAAAAATTACATGGACAGGTAAGGTAATGCCCACTGATTAGTCATTGTATAACCTGTACACAAAAAGGGTAATAGACTTGCATACAGCAACTATCAAGGTATCGGTTCTTACTAGTTTGGGTTTAGGAAAGGAAGATCTACCTCAGAACAGATCTACTGTCTTCAGACCATTCTTGAAAGAGAGTGTGAATTAAAACCAAAACTCGTCACCATTTCATAGATTTTAAGGCACATTTGACAGCATAATCAAGAGCTCTACAGTCTTTAGAGAATTGATGATAAAGCCCACTATGAAGGGTGAGAGATGTACAGATATAATAAATGCTGATAGATCTGATAATTCCATGTAAGAAAAGTACTCAGGCAACATAATGCACTAGCCAGAATATTGTTATATAAACTGGCACTTAAGGCTACAAGACATGGATTTATGCAGGCTAGGAAACATATACAGTAGATTAATCCAGTTGGCCACCTATGCAGAAGACATATGTATTGTGGGAGGTTCTCGTCAGGCCCTGAATGTCATTTCAATACATTGGAGATTATAACATTTGACATTTTTTAAGGGGATGGTCAGGGTTGTGATCAAGAACAAAAATAGTTTTTATTAATTGCAGACATTTCAACCCACAATGTAGGTCTTCATTAGGGCTGTTGTAGTGAATGGATATGTACCAGGGGAGTTCAGACCAAAAATGTTTGAGAATCGTAGTTTTAAACCAAAATTCTAACATATAATGATTTAAAATATTAATTTGAGAAATGCCAATATTAGTAATTTTACCTTCTTTGGGTTCATTTTCAGCCAATACTTCATTTTCTTCATCATCTTCAAAATGAATATCAGGCTGTTCAACCCTAATAATAGATTTGTTAAGTAGGTTATATGCTTCTTTGACATGTCGTCCCAAAACCTAAAATACAAAACCAATTTTTTTAATTTTTCTAGATAGTGATGGGATATATTTATGCCATCCTAAATTGACGGTTTGATTATAAAATGAGATCATCCATAATTTAGAATCTTCCTGATGAGTAGAAGAAAAAGAACTTGAAAAAAAAAAATAAGATTTGATTAAACATGAGGGAGACACGGTAACACAAATATAGTGATGAATACAAAGATAGAATACAAACTTCAAACATACTGGGAGAAATTTGTTCATCTCATTTCACAATTTAGGAAATTTTCAAAAACAAAGGGAAGATAATTCATAGTAACATCTCAACAAGTGCCAGAAAGTTAAAGAAATATACTTCTGGATTATCCCTCTGAAATGACTGGCGAAGCATTGTTAATCATTGGAAAAACCAAGAGAGTCAAGAGTAAAGGTGTTTTTCAATACTGATGAGTTCAAAGAGTGGTACAAAATTCCTAGAATTACAGGTAGCTAACCAGGTTCCTGGTATATGTTCCTTATAACCAAGGTTGTAGATTATATAAAAACAATACGCATAATATTTCAGAAGACCACAGATTTTGTATGTTACAACTGACAGTTATGACAACCAGTGTCGTTATAAATTATTTTCAGTTTTATCTTTAAAAATTATTATTTTTTTAAATTTATCAATAAGAAAAAAAAACTGATTAGAAAATTTGTTGTCTGGCATTCAAAGCAAAACAGAAGATTATAAAGGATTATTTTTATACTAAAAGTTTCATTTACAGTTTTTTTTATTATTCTTCCTTCCATATCAGCAATGATTTTTCTAGCTGAAGTACCATGCCACCATTACCCAATAAGTTATCTTTAAATCAAGAAAGCAAAACCAATTTTTTTATTTCATACCACTAAATGTAAGGAAACTATTGCAATCATGACAAATTTTTTATCCTTAGCTTTTAATCGTAGAGTTGGCTGACCAATGAAAACATATACCAAGACCCAATGATTAGACATTACAACCATTCCACTTTAATAAAATAGTACAGCAGGGAGTCTTGGTCCTCTGCTTTTTATCTCTCATTCTTACGAATGAGGTATGGAAGATATTTAACTGGAGAATATTGTTAGAAATATATATTTGTTTATATTCCCTGATGTTTGAGTGTCAGTTAAAAGGTCCAAACAGTTAAGTACACTACAAAAGTTTCCCAATTGTAATTTTAAGCAGATTTCCCAGAGGCTTAAGTTAAGAGTGGGGTTGGTCCACACGTGTTTTAGTTTCTGGCCAAGTGGTCAGCAGACTTCTTCGGGTTAAGAGCCACTGAGTTAAAGAAAAAGGTAACATGATAGTCACTTGGTACCTGACTAACTCATCGTAAACAAACAATAGATTCCATTAATTTGTACTTGAATCAGCCCAGATGAATGGGAGGTGTCATCTACCTTCTTACCTTTTAAGATGGGAAAAATTTAGCTAGCGGTGTTCTCATTTATATCAAGAACAATAGGTCAAAATTAGTTACGAATTGACTAAGTTATTTTGCAGTTATCACATTTCAATAAAATTAATAGAATAATATTTAAAAAATTATTTAATGAATTGAAGTATTTTAGATACCTCTTTTATTATTCCATTTTATAAAATGGTATGACAATTAAAACACCTTAATACAAATATAAAAAGGTGAGTAACATCATACATTAAAGAGTGAAACTCTATTCTATTTCAAACCTGTTATTAACAATAAGAACCTAAAAAAAATAAAAACTTACTTCATCCAAACATTCCATCTTTGCCATAGCTTCAGACAATCTGATGAGACTTTCTAACTGTCTAACAGTAATTCGCCAGGTGGATTTTGATCCTGAACTTCCATCACGTTGCCTCAAAAGAGTATATCTCTCCACTAAAACTTTAGCTCCTTCCTAAAATTAAAAAATATAATCGTAAACTAACAAAATGAGATGGCATTTTTTAGAATAAATTTATTGGTACCTATGAATTAATACCTAAGGCAAATATTTTAACTTATTTCACAATATAATATAAATACTGAAAGAAATACAAAGACATAAAATCTACCACCCCTCATAGAAAAGAGAGCAAAAAAGTTTGAACTGTCGGTGACAACTCGAGTAAAAAACATACCAGAATAAAAAATAATAAACCACATAAAACTTCAAGTAGATGATCTGATATAAACAATATTAACCCTTAAGTGATTATAAATTAATATATCAGTTTGAGCATAATGATCCCCTTGGTCTACAGACTGATATATCAATTTGGAGCGCGACGATCCCTGTGGCCTACAGACTGATATTTCAGTTCAACCAGTTTAGCGCTTGAAGCCTATTCATCAGCAATCTATTTATCAGCAATATCTAATACCAGTTTCTATTCTTGCTACTATAGTACATATAAATGGACTTCATTATTTTCTTTGTTCTTAAAGATCAAATAACAAAGGATTCCGATGTATAAAACTCAACCCATGAAACAAAAATCTATTTATAATTATTACAATTATTTTTTACAATTCTGACGGTCTTAAACCTATTAATAAATATCTAATTAATTTAATAAAGTAAGGAATTAGGTTTTCTTTTGGGCATATAACTCCTAAATGGTTAATCCTAGCGAAAAATTTATAATAAAACAAATTTTTCATATAAAGAGAATATTCAATTCTCTGCTGAATAAATATCAAAAACATACAGGAATATCATCACAAAGTATTCAGGCCGCTGAGCTTGCCAGCCAGCCACAGGTATCGGGCCTCTAGCTAAATTTAGTAATACTAAAGATGCCCTCTAGCATGATAAAATAAGTGAGGAAATTCTCAAGGGGCCAGGGAAAATCAAGATTCTGATTTTGTACATTTTTTTTTGTACATGAATTCCCCGATAGTTTAATTTTCTATTGCTGCTATTAGTTTTGTTTAACAGTTGTTAATTAAGGAGAAATGATAAAATAATTACTTCACTGATAATTGGTTTGAATTGACGAGCAAAAGTAATATATCGAAGAACTTCTTCTTGGGTGTAAGGAGATTCATCACTATCATCAACGTTATTATGCAAGGCAACCAATTTCCGTGCAATAGCATAATCAAGAACCTGAAAATGTAAATATTTAATTAATCATATATTGTAATAATACTACCAATACTTTATTTTATATAATTAAATGCCATTTGATTAATTTATTCATTATTCAATTGGTATAAATGGTGTAAAAAAAAAAAAAATAACCTTTAAAATCAACATTGTTTTGAATTTCTTTTTAATAAAAGCATGAGTTTGGAAAATAAATAAACTTTTTTAAGACTATTTTGTTACACATATTTATAATTTACGTCACACGAACATACAATTAACAATGAGTAGTGGAAGTAGCCAGCTTTACCTTTGGTTCTCTTCTGTAAGAAAACGTTAGTCAAATCAGCATCTAGGCCAGAAGTTCGTTTAAGGGACTGTTTTACACGAAGATGCCCATCATAAAATTATTCTGACGGTATTATCAAGATTTTCATCCAACCCAGTCAGAGGAGACAATTTAGACCTCCTTGTCTTAATAAGCGGTTTAGGCAAATGCTGTTGTGACAAACACTACTCTATAGCAGCTTCAGTTGCCGTAAAACTGGACTAAAATGCTCTGGTCTTTGCTAAGCTTTTTGTAACATGAATTTGAGCAAAACTCAAACTTGAAGATTCAGTCTATAAAGAAATCCCACTTCTGAGGTAACACTGGTCACACGAAGAATATTGACAGTGAACTGGCCTCTCTTTTGTTTAAAACTTTTCCTTAGCCAGAGATATTAAAAATTATGAAACAGTAAGAACAACTATTTCATAGGCTTCTGTACACCTTATATTTATTTTATTTACTTATTATTAGATTTTATATTTAAAAAATTTAATTTTTTTAAGTCTACCAACCTCATTACATTCATCAATCAACACAAAAAATAAGTCAAATCTTGACATAATGGGTGCAGTTAAAGTTATGTTGTTTTGAAGAGACTTAGTTCTATCATAGTGTCCTCCGATAGGATTCGCAGCTGCCAAAATGGATGTCCTAGCATTTAAAGTAGCACGTACTCCAGCCTATATAACACAGTATCATAATTAGAAAATAAACAAAACAAATTTATTTATATTAAAAATATTACATTATATAAGATGGAAAAGTAAGATGTACCAGATAGCATAAATAAAAGTCCATTAAATAGTAACTAAACCGTTCTCCCTCTAATAGGCTTATAGAATAGATCCCTGAGGAAGAAATACAACATGGGTTGAAACATTCATTCCTCATAAATAGGTTTTTATTATTTTGGGCATATGATCAATGAATTGCCAAAACCAAGATAATATGAAATAAAAGGAAATCTACTAACAACAATGTCAGAAATATTTTGGGTATAACGATTCCAGTTATCTCATGCTCAGGAATTTTGTCTAAATATACATTGCTTGATAAAACAATAATCCTGATATAATGGTCTTATTTCGATTCAGTTATGATTATTTTATTATTCTATCAAATAATTATATGTGATTTTTTCCTTATTTTTTAAAAATTTAATTACTAATAGTTTTAAATGAACAAGCAATTATATGCAGTTAACTTGATATAATATTAATGTTTAGGCAATGTAATGGTTAGGCAATTAAATATTCAATTCAATAAGTCATCCTTAAAAACTCTACTTTAATTATTAAGTTATGTTTTTATATTAGTTAACATAAATTTAAATAGTTTGAATGAGCTATACCTTAGCTAAGGAAATAGTTTGTTGTTCCATAGCTTCATGAATAGCGACTTGATCATGTGGATCCATCTTATCAAATTCATCTATACAACAAATACCGTTGTCGGCTAACATAAGAGCTCCAGCTTCAATAACGAAGTCTGGAGATTCCTCATCTCGAACAACAGCTGCTGTCAAACCTGCAGCACTTGACGCTTTGCCTGATGTATAGATAGCTCGCGGTGACAAGTCAGCTACCTGTAAGACCAAACAACCATAAGAGGAACTGATTAATTAAGATAAAGTAGAAAGACATAAACAAATATGTTAAAAAACAATTTCAGTAGTTAAACAACTAACAGTAATGCAAGATAACTGTTGTTTATACATTTCTTACATTTAGCATATTTTTTGTTTCTAAGACAACAGTTTTTAACTCCTTGTTCTGCTGCTTTTAAGAAACCTTGAAAGGACTACAAATTGTATTAATTCATGTAGTCTATTTTTTACTTTGTATTTAACATATACAGAATGTACATAATACATCTACCTAAAAATGGAAGTTAACCAAAATCAGGTGCAAATCTAAGGTTGGTATGAAATATTTGTAGGGTCCACTCTATTAAATCACAGAAAGATTTTTAATAGATATTAATTTTTCATAAACAAGAGAAATAATTTTTCAAAAACAAAAAGATAAACATAAATTTATGAGAAATTTCAACTTTATTTATTTTTTTCTTTTGCTTTGTTAAAATGAATCTAAGTATTAGAAATCATATAAATTAAATTAGAGGTAACTTTTGCTCCAAGTTATAACTATTTAGGGTAATTGATATAAAATGCTAATTTTCATTCTTATTGAGATGCTTGATTAATTTACATGAAATAATATCATTAACATATAATAATTAGATAAATATACTATACCTGTTTCAATAATTGTGATTTTGCTGTGCTTGGATCTCCAACAATACAACAATTAATGTCACCTCTTAATGTAGTTCCTTCCATAGTAGTTTTTGGAACACCACCAAATAACATCAGTAAAACTCCTGAAAGATAACAATCTTTATTAAAACTTAGTAAATCTTATAAATATTTATAAAGGAAAAAAAATCTTCTGTTTCACAATTAGTAAGTTCTTCTTAAATTAACAAAAATATTTTCACTTAAAAAATTGACTTGTTTCCAACATTCTATGATAGTTAAAGGCTGAATTGAGAAGAATATGTTTTTTAACAACTAAATATTTTAAGTAAATTAATACAAACTGAAATATTAAATATTATAACAGGATAATCACTTATTGATGACACATTTTGCAGTATATTATGGTGAATTATAAACAAAAACTAATAAATATGGTTAAAATTAATAGATAAAACAGGAGCAACATAAGGAGAGTCATCAGATGAACAGAAAATCTAATCAATAAACAACTCAAGAATAAACACACCACCGATTCAATTCATCACAAAATTAAACATGCTCAATATATCTTGAAATTTATTTTATGGTGGAGGCATGTAATGAATATTGACCTTCCTGCTCTGGCTAGAATAGGTTGGTAACCTGTAAGGCAACAACCCTGTATACCAAAAATAGGCCTGGTAGGGTGAAAAAATAAAATAAATAACAAAATATTAGCCATCAGATAAATACAATAGTACCCTTTCTTAGAGTCTCATGTTAGGTTTATTATTAAAATCACATAATCCATGTTCTAAGAGTATGAAGTAATATTGAATTTTGTACATCAATGGAAGTATTTGGACCAATTGTTACACCTAGAAGTGATGTAGTGAAGACCAATGGGATCTAGTTTACGCTGGCTAGTATGCATAAAGAGATGTCACTCAACAATGGATTCATTTATGTGGTTTTTCAAATTTTTCCATGAATGATAGGCCAGGATATAAATTATGGTCGATCTCGAACCTGGGGCTGGGAGTAAAGAATCTTGAGTCTTCTCTAGAACACCATTTTCTTTATACTTACAATCCATATCAAGACTATAAACTTAATTAATATAATCAAATTATAGTAATATTACTTAAACTTCATGAAACCAATAATTGCTATCAGGCTTGTTAGTAAAAAGAAAACACAGCTGAATTAATTTGTTGACAAATTAAGCAGGTAAGTATAAATTATTTTTTGCAGCTAAGCATGCTAATATCAATCCAAATATTTTTTTTTTTTATTTAGTTTAGTTGGACATTTAACTATCTTCCAAATAAGCCTCTGAAACATCCCTGGAGAAGCACAGATTTCTAGTCATTTGACTGACTAAAATAATTGAATGGGTCTCCATGGAAACATGTGCAGAAAACAGGACAAAACATGCTGTACTTCTGCTAATACATCTCTAATTTGAATAATAAAAATATATTTTCTAATTTATGCATAAATAAAATCTAGGATTTATTAGTAATTATTTATTTATGATTAATTAGTAATTTATGATTTTCAACAAATAAAATTTCATTTTGTCATAATTTTTCTTCTAAGAGAGTCTGAAATTTTAAAGGAATTTAAGGAGAAAACTTAAGGAAAAATTTACCAAAATCGTTAAGAGCCATTTTGCCAGTCGATTAAAAATTAAGTTCAAAAACATTATTGCTCAAAGGATCCCTAATTTGGCACAAGGGAATTGAGGACCAAATCCTAAACAACGAAACCAAGGAAAAAATTAGTCCATCTGTTCAAGAGATGATAATGGCATAGACAAAGTCTGTTTTAGGACTAAGCAGTTTTGAAACCCATAGATCTATTGAAAACCTCATCAAAAATTTTAGCTATTACAAAACTTTCCTTACTTAGTAATGGTAGGAAAGTAAAAAAAAGTTGATTTGCCAACCTAACATAAAAAACATTACCTTTTTTAACTTGCTCACAGCCATGTATGGATGGGAATAAACTCTTGATAAGGTTTTGATATAAATTTTTGTCTTGGTTCATTTCATAAATTTTAGTCCATTCTGCTTCAGTCATGTTTTTTCTCATTATTTCAGGAGTCACTTCTTCCATCAACAGTTCTCCACTTCCTCCAAACTGGAAATATAGAGAAACTTGTCATTTTTTCTTTTTTTTTTTTTTTTTTTTTTTTTTACAAATTTATGAATATAAATACAAACAAATTATGATAATTAACTAAATACGAATGAAATGATTAATCTATCATTCAAACACCAATAACTTTAAAAATATGACAACATAATATAATTTTATTTTGTCAATGTCAAATCTACAAACTACAAAAAGATAATACTATTAGACTAATACTCATCAACTAGCAAAAATGAAATAATTGTTCAAAATCACTTACACGAGGGATTGTGGGTGTTACACTGCAAGCCAAAAATGCCAATCTATAATGTAAATCTCTAACACCAAGCGCTTTTAAACCTCTAACTCCTTCATTATTACTTTCACCTAAAAAACAGTTTTTCATTCATTCTTACTTGAAAAATATTGAATTAGTAAAAAAAATCAACTAAAAAATTGTTATAAAAAGTGAATAGTAAATTTTAATTATAATCTACACAGATAAAAAACCATAAGAATTAGAATCTAAAAATTGCATTTAGTAGGGAAAATTAATAAAAGAGGTGTTCTCTATCATGTTGCAGTGTACATTTTCAGAGTCTCATAGAGAAAAAGACTGAGGAAGTTTCAAGTGGGATTGAAAAATTAGATTAAAAAATATCAAAACCACTGCAGAAGTCAGGAAAAAACATATAATAAACATAATATAGAGATCTTTGAGAACAAAATGTATTGGCAAAAGTGAACTAAACAAAGTTAACTCACCTGGTCTGTGATGGGCACCACTTTCTGCTTTGGCACCGGGGAGAGATAAAGATCCTACATCTGGTACAACAATCAATGTTCCAGTAAAGTCATACCTATCACCTGCTTGAACTAATTCTACTACTTCACCGCGTAAAATTACTTCAACACTGTAAAAAAAAATCCAGTTAAAACATAACTAGAAATTAAAATTGGTTTGTAATTAAATTAGTTCTTAAGGAAATGGATAATTCCTGGTGAAGGTATATTCATGAAAATGAAAGGAAAAATATTTACTTGCTATGAGTAGTATAAGAATTGTGGTTTTACATTCCATTGTTATAATTAATCATTATTTATTAAATTTTCATGAATGCATTTAATAGAATGTGAACACATATTACCTTCTTGGAATACAACCTCTAGGTAGTTCAGCCTGTGTTTCCTGAATTCTAATTTTTTGAAAGTCCACAAATTTAGATTTGTCAACATCCAACATGAACCTTCTCCTATTGGCACATGCAGCATTTCTGCAAATGACGGGCTGTGTATACTGTAAAAAATTATAAATTTTAATTACACCCACAAAAATTACTTTTCTGATGTTTAATAAATACTTAAAGAAATTATGGGTCAATTCCTAAAAGTTTTAAAGTTCTGTTTCCAAACTTTAATTAATAAATAGTTGCAGAGTGATAACAAAAAAACTTGCTTCCCTAATATGATATGAAGTTATAAAAGTGAACAGATTTTATATGTAAAATTTTAGTTTAATGGTCAAAATCAAAGTCCCCTTGAATTGACAGACTCGACCACTGAAATTGAATTACAAGATTAATACTTTTATAGGAGTATTACTATGTTAAAACTTTTTTACCAGGAACATTTATGGTTGTATTACTTAAAGGTACACCTAGACAAAAAGCATAATGCTTGAAAATTTTACTTTTTTTAAAAGTCATTAAAATGTAAGTTTGCTAGCTTTGGAGAATGATAAAAGTAAAGAATGCATAAATTAGATATAAAAAAGGGAACAATGTGAGCATTAGCTAAGGAAATACAGAGAAAATTAACCAGATAGTGATAAACCACAGTTAATTAAAAATGTTAATGCACTGTGGACTAATATTACAAAGGTATTTAAGCTGATTAAGAAAAATAGAGATAATGGAACCGGTAACAATAATACCTAGATTACAAAGCTTTCATAAAATAAAGTATCTGATAGGTCAAGAAAAACCAATTTTATTTACACCAATTCATTCAGATAATGACGAACATGAAAACCCTGAGTAGATAATGATAACATAACTTTTAGTGTTCTTTTCATCCCACATATTAACTGAAGAAATGTCAGATTAAACAAACTTTTTGAACAATAATATTGTATCATGTGGGGCTCTCCGAAAATATTATTGCACAGTATATTAATGATAATCTAGGGCAATGTTTTGCAACCCATAGGAGTCAGCGAACCACAAATAACCCAAACTGAGCTGAATGTTGAACTTTATTTAGCCCACCCCAGCATAGAAAAACAGGAGATCCCCGGACAATAAATATTTGAAAATTAGGCAGTCCTATCAATAAATTCTCACCAAAAGATGTGGTTCCAGACTCTCATAATCCACGCCAAAGCTCTACACACCCAAAAAATGACCTAAAGAAATTTTAAAAATACTACAACTAAAAACATACTCATTTTTTATTAGAGCTGTTATCAATTATGACTTACAATCTCAAAACAAGATATCCAATTTAATCGTAAAAATAACTCAGAATTAATAATCTTAAAAAGTAAGAAATGAACATTTGAATATGAAAAACTATAATATTTACATTACTTATTTACAATTTATAGTAGGTAGAAATTACCTAAGAAGCATCATAATACTTATATTTTTATATATTTTGGACATGATAAAAAATCTTACAAAATAAAATTCAAAAGAAATATGATCTAATTACTTTAAACTGTTGTAGGACATCTTTAATCACTGTTTGACAGTCTAAACAAGAAAAGGTTCCAGAGACCAGTTCTGGGTGTACAGGATGTGTTCTAACCACTTGCCCTGAAATACGAATTAATGTGCCAATTTTTGATGTAGATAATTCACGAATTTTATGTCTTGTAGGCACTTCTGTAAAACCAATATAGAACTCTTTGTTTCCCAATCCTTCACCATGATCTTTTACAAAATTTCTAACAGCACGACATAGGTATGGGTCTATTCTGGAAAGAAAAAATCAAGATAAGATAGTTAAGATCAGCACATTAAAATTAAATGCATAACTCCGGAAATATAAGAACTAATAATGTACCGATAATATTCTTCAATAATTGCAGTGGCAAGATTCTGATTATATTTTTCAATATCTTCAAAATTTACTTCAAGGGTACATCTCTCTAAAGACTGCAATTCCTTAGCAGCTTCCAAATATTTCACTTCACCATCTTCTCGAAACCTAAAATAAAATTGTTAATTTAACCAAGAAAAATGTTGCAAGGATAAATTAATCCATAGAAACAGTACATACTCTTCCAAAAAGTCTTGAAACAATTTCTGACAACGAGCACCTACTTCATCTTTAACTTTATTAATTCCTTCACGGGCTTCGGCAATATCCATTATTAAAACTAATAAATATTCGAGTACAAATACAAATATATGAAACCAAATACACAAACTTTCAACACTTAACTATCATTCAACAGGTACAACCATATAATTGATTGTAAACACCGCTTAACTTTTAGCGCGGGTTTTTATCAGACTATCCAACTATCAGAAAATAATGTATGTTTAGTCAATTTAATATATTTTACTAACATAGTAATTCTATCAAATTAAAAATAAAATGAAATAATAATTATGGTGGTTATTGTATTATTTATTCATTATATATCGCACTGGATTATCTCAGAGGAATTTGGGTCTTCACAGTAATCATTTAAGGGGGCAAATTGACTAACTACAGATGTTGTTAAAATCATTTGATTTTTATTTACTCCTATATTTATTGTGCATAAGAAATTAAGGTAAAATGTTACTTTAGCTCATCTAAATTAATATTAAGTTAGTATAATAAATGCATCTAGTCTTTTATTAAAAGTTTTAAAAGAACTCTGCAGGGTTCAGTGTAGGTTCTTCACTTCCAAAGGTAAAGTAACTTTGTAATCAGGCAGAAAATGAGATCAATTCTATCGAATTCGCTTTTGCGAAACCCATTGCTTTTCCTTAAACTTTTCTTTTTTTAAAGAAGACAGATATACTGAGGCAACTATTACAACCCACGTCCTTTACAGACATTGCTCAACTGAGTACGTAGTTTTCCAAAACATTTCATGATTAATGATATGTCCTTTGAAATCAAAAATTATGGAATGAGCCATAAAACAGTTATCCCCAGGAATTTAATTTTGCACATGGACAAGTGATAGTAGATGATACCATTTTATAAAATTCATATCAGACTATGTGTATAAATACTACTCCTTCACTTTGAGCTTAATCGGAAGAACCTTTTCCGAAATATAGGTATATCAAGGAAAATACTTATGCAAACACATAAGCATGGGTGTAGGCAGAGGGGAGCCGCGGCCCCCTTAATTTTTGAGATCGACAAAAAAAAAATTTTTTTTGTATTCATTCATATTTACTACTGTATAAAAAATACAACAAGTAAATTTGATCATAATGACATAATGATAATGATATGATACAGCATGTAGAGAAACTACCCAGTAGTAGAACTCTAAAAACATTTTACAATATAAGGTCACGAGGCCATCTTCTTTTCAGGCACCTCGGAGGTTTGTCAGGAACGGAAGAGGAAGCAAAGTTAGAAACTCATGGGTTTGGGTGGTTAGGGAGTTTATAATGGAAGGAATGATATCAGGTTCGGGCTAGATGGATTACATAAGGAACATTTAGGTCTTTATGGATGGTTTTATTAGTAACAAAATAAGGAGCATCGAGGATTTTACGAAGGATTTTGGATTGTAATGATGCCAGTCGGCAGGTTTACGACGAAGAGTAAATGTGATTTGATGGGATTTGTTGGGATTTATTTCTATCCTCCAATTTCGACACCATTCTTCGAGGGTTGTGATATGGGACTGAAGAGTTTAATCAAAGGGTTATTACTAACTGTGAGCATACATGTGTCATCACCATACGTGGTAAGGATAGTGTTAGGAGTTGTTGGGATGTCAGCTGTATAGACGGTGTAGAGAATGGGACCAAGGATTACTACCTTTCATCTCTTTATTTGTACTTTCTTTAATATTTCTTCTCTTATCTATCTGTTACTATTTACAACCTTTAATTTTTCTTATTATATCTTACTTTTCATTTTATACCCCTGTTATTTTACACTTATGTTTTTTCTTTTTTCCTTTTTGTAACTATGGTATTTGTATCTTTTTTAGCGCTGAGGAAGCCCTGCAACGTGGGGCGAAACGTTGGCTCAATAAAATATTATAATTATCTACTATTTGAGTTTTTTTTTACCGTACCCGGACCATATTCCATTCATTCAGAAATACAAATAAATGTGTCATAGAAAATAGTATACTTATGCCAAGCGAAAGCAGAAAAGGGTAATTCTCTACAAGTGCTACATTTTCTACCATTAAAAGAAATAAATAAAATTCATTGATTTTTTTTTTTATTGCGTTTTGTTTCTTACCATTTCTGTTATCTATTTCTATAAAAAGGCCGTCATAAACATTACTAGTTTATAGGGTACATCAAATAAAAAAAGTTATCTAAGGGTTGTGAGACTAAGTTTTGCGTTGTGAGAAAATCCATAATATCTTAATATACTTAGTAAGTAAGGCTGTTAATCGTATTAAGTAAAGATTTAATATACTAACAGCCTCGTATCTCCAAAATTACCAAACTGTATGATAAAAAGTCATCAATAAAGTCATAAAAAGCAAACTAACTTCATAACTAGAAATGTACATTTTATGTCTAACTACTAATAAGTAAAAACGGTTTTTTAAATGTAGATCGGTCTGTTGCTAGGCGTCGCTTTAGCAACTGTTTAATAATCCTTAATTATTATATTACAAATATAAAATACATATGTTTTTCAAATAAATAACGTTATAAGCTATGAAAACGTTGGAATTTCAAGAAAGCTGAAAATAATTCAACTCAAAATTGAATTGAATGTGTTTTTGATAATTCCATTACTTCATAATAAGACTTTTATTTATATTTTATTGCCCTCTACAGTATAGGGCAATTGAGAAACAACAAGCCTATATGTGAGCGTCCGTTTGAGTCTGCATAAGAACAAATCTAGTGTTCCCTATCCTCACAACCATGAGGTGAACCTACAGACTCTAGGGCTGTGAGGATTTTCAATAAAAGGCTCATGTTTTTGCAGTGTGATGGCTTAATGACTTCTGGCTTTAAAATAATGATTATAGCTCCTAATGACGCGTAAGTTAGTTTTATAATAAGGTTTTAACCTACTCACCAAGATTAGACGAACTCTACCAGGGTTGTGAGGAAACAGATAAAGGCGCTCGTGATATCCAACAATTTGTTACTATCCAGGTGAAAACAGATAAGCTAATAAAACCTAAGATGTTACAGACGGATTCGTTGGGAATGTTCCAGTGTTTTAACTTGAACTAATTTTTCTATCATACAGGTTATCCGGAATTGGCGGAATTTTCAAATGTTCCTGAGTTGTGAGGTTGAAAATATGAGACAGATATATATAATGATATAAAATAGAAATGGCGAAGATAAATTCATTCTAAAGTACTTCGATTTTTTTTTTTTAATTCCTGTATGATTACAAAGCACTAGCTAAAGTTGTGAAGAAGCAAATACAGTACCTAGTATGCTTTTCGAACTTAAAATGTTCATGTTCCGTAGTGAAGTAGGAACTATTAATTTTTTTATGTTATTCAATGTACCACTGAAGTCGGTAGTTTGTTTGTTTTACATTAAATTCACTTTTATACAGGGGGACCTCCACAGGGAAAGTAAAATAAATGACTTTCACTAAACACGAGTTTTGGGAGCACCGGAACCTCTCCCGTTCTTCTCGGGATATTCCATACTTCTCAAACACTCTGACAGCTCTCGCCCAAACCAAAGGAGAACATGGAATGTTTAGGTCCGTTATGCATTGCGGGGATAAATTACGGATGGATTCTGGATCTCGGCAGCGGAAGCCACAAAAATAAAATTATGATGGTGGAAGATTTTATTTACACCTAATTCTAAACGCAAAATACCCATCTCAATCAGGGAGTCTTAGAAGTTGTTGTTTACCTAATTGACTTTCTGATTTATAAGGTCACCATGGTTGGACTGTATTCGTTTGCGTTTCGAAACATTCGGCATATATGGTCGGAAATTGAGCGCTTTCCTACCGCTATAACAAATTGGGTTATGGACTCCAAAAAAGTAATTTGATTTCTATTTTGCGTTTCATACGGTTGTTTATGATACCAGAAAGGCAAATTAAAAAGGTGGTCGAGGTCAATTCTCAGGTATTTTACTGTTTCACAGACAGGATTCCATAGCACATTTTTACCTTTGAGGATTAGTTCGGTTGGTTGTGATGGGCATCTGAGAGTAAAACTATTGAAGTTCATTTTTTAATGTTTAGTGTAATCATCCATTTAATGAGGGATTTATTTAGATCATTAAGATGCAAAGTATGACTAGTTATTATAACGTCATCATGTGAGAGAACACTGCTGTATCGTCAGCGATCATAGCTATAGAAGTATGTTTGGACTAGATGATGTCGTGAAGATAGAAGCCAAACGTGGGAGAAATGATTGAACCTTTTGGAGAACCGGCATGGATTTGTCCGAGGGTAGAATTCGTGTCATTTATTCTTACAGAAAATGTACTGCCGTTGAGGAATGAGCTCAAAATGTCGTATAAGTACTTCGGATTGTCCACCCTCTTTGACTTGTATATGAGACCTTGATGCCACTTATCGAACGCTTGTTGGAAGTCCAAGAACTTTACCAGAGTGTGCTTCTTAAATTCGAATCCGTTCATTATAATTTCCGATAGTCTTGCCAGTTGGTAAGAAGTGGAATAACTATACTGAAAACCAAATTGAAAGTGCGGAATAATCTCGATGCAATGAAAAAAAGAAGAAAGATGCTTAATGCCAATGATTATTATTGCTATGAAGGTCCACATTAATATTATTTAAAATATATAACATGAATTAGGCACCCTTTTAATGCAATTAGTGTTCAAGGATGGGTTGGACAACAAATTGACAGCAAAGTGATACAAATTCTGTTTTGTTATACAAACAAAATGGCGTCCATTCAGATGGATTTCCTGAATGTATACTTGATGATTTTACGCCATTAGTTATGCCCAGGCTGGCCAAGAATGGGATGACTTTATTGATTCCACTCATTTAACCAATGCATACAACTTCGAAATGATTACTGCTGGAGTACTGAACGGTGTGCACCAAGAATTCCCTTGTGCATTTTTCTTTCTCCAACCGAAACGATCAGAATGGGTTAGAGGTATATTTTAATTCTATTATCAATAAAACAGTGCTGATCAGTGCCAAAGTATTAATGGCAGATATGGCAGAAGTATTTTAATGAATGGAAAATTACAATGGGAGATGTGAATACTTTATTTTACACATGGCATGTGCAATGTCCCCGTCAAAGAAGATTGGAGATGGACATAAAAAATGTGGACAAAAGAAAAGAAATTTTCAATTTTTTTATATTGCAAAATTAAGTAGACCAAACAACATTATAGACACTAATGCCTACAATGCAGAATAATGTGTATAGTGACACTGAAACTAAAGAATTTAGCCAATATTTCAAAGTTAATTATCTTAAAAATTGCCTACTGTTAGGGACAAAATGCAGGAATGTATACAGACATCCATATTGAAATGCTTCATGATATTTTCAATATTTATTCTGAAATGGTGAAAAGACTGGACATGATAGTTGATGCTGTGATGTGATTTGTGAACTGCCAACATTTTGGTAGGTTAGTCATTAATTGTAAAAGAAAAGTACAATACAAATCGAAAAATAGAAAAAGGCATCTAACAGCTCTTCTTGACCTCAGTAATGTTCTTGCATCGTCAAATAACACATGGCTAGTATTTTCACCACTGTCCATATTTGATGAGTACACAGTTAAATTAAATGATGCAGTAATTGTGAACTTGTCACCAAAAATTCAATTATACATGTATAGATGCTTGTATATAATGGAATCTGTGTAAGCACATACACTTGTGTACCAAATACTTAATTCTGAGTTATCCCATAATGAGACGCTTTCACCTAACATTGTATGTAATGCAGAAGAAGAAATTAACTAGGAATGTACTTTCATATTATTTCTGTTAGTAAGAAAATGGAAAATAAAGCTCAATCAAGTAATATAATTAAATGGAAAGATGATTATACAGTCTAATTTAATTATATTGCAAATAAAGTTGCTTCTGAGTAACAGGTGGATTATATTGGAAGAATGTTGAATAGAATAAATTCCTGGATTTTTAATCTTGGTACACATAGGTTTCTGCCTTCAAAAAATAGATACAAAAAAAAAAGATCCTAAGTGGATATTTTAGGTAAACAAAAGAAAAATCTTAAGTTAGCATTAAAACCAAACAAAGAGGCTCTTTCAATGATCCTCTGGGCTGTTTTGGATGATCAACCATCTACACCTGATTGTAAAGAGAATTAGTGAGCATGCTGTGTTAAATGATGGTTTTAGAATTCCACTATACCCTCCAACTTTGTTACATTGCTCATAAATAAGATATAACTGTATGTGGTGATTTGTGGACTTCAGCAGATTTTTCATTTTTAAGATTGAGACAGCTAGTAATAATGAAAGTGAATTTGTATCATCTATTTGATGAAAATTATTATTAGTTAGTATTAGACATGTCTTCCAAAATTTTGTTTCATAGTTTCTTAATAAAATAACTCATAAGGTAATACGCATTAAAATAATATTTGGAGGCAATGCCAACAAAAATGTTCCTCTATGTTAGTTAACAATATTTTCCTACGTTTGCTGTACCTTACTGAATTTTTATGAATGAAAAAGTTTTGAAAAACCAAGTTTATCCATTTACTACTCGTACTTTTATCTTTCATGATGAATTATCTAAAAGAAAAATGAACCACATAAATAGTTCATTTCAAATCATTAATTGGAGGGCAAGAAAAAGTTTCATGGAATAAGAATGAGCAATGCATTTGGAAAATTCGTGATTTGTTAATTAAACTATTGAATTTATTGACATAAAATCTGTTTTATCTACATTCCGTGTGCTGATAATTTTCAAGGTCTATGACGTATTAGATGTTCTCAATAAGTCTCAGCAATAAGTTTGAAGCTCAAAAATTTCAAAACAATTTTGATTTATTCCTCCTTATTGCAGCTACATCCTTAATTAATTAGTTTCTAATTATAGGGAGCCTTAACACCCAATTTTTCAAATTTGAAGGGTACTTAGTATAGGATTAAAGAATTTTGAAATCCTATTATTTTCAGGTTAACATTGAATCCAGAATCTTTCTTTATCTTTTTAGTCTTTATTAGCTATTAAGACTATGCTGATAAACATCTTTTTAGATCAATTAAAGGACAATAGCAGTTTTAATATAATTTCTATTTTTCTCATTACAAAAATATCAATTGACAACAGAAATAGTAAAATCGTAAATCTCAGAAAACAGTAATAATAAATTTATAAAATTTATTTTTAACAATATAAAAATATGATTATATAATATGAAACAATATACATGAATAAATATTTGATATAATATATTTTGATTTTAAATCATACTGATTTGAAGCAGTATAACATAATATAGGATAACATTCATCCTCAAATTAAAAAAAAGAAATCTGGATTACTATTGATAAAGTAATCAACTTTTAAGATACCACACATCACCCCCAGGATCACACAAAATGTACAATTATAGTTAATAACTTTATTTAAGGAGTTGATATAATACACCTTAATCAGTGGTGGAATAAACGAAGATTTGTGTGTGCCAAGACAATATTGTGCTTGTTGCACGCTTCAATCACTTCAGCATCATTAGTCGAACCAGAAGGGCTGCCTATGTAACTGACACCACTCTGCAAATTAAATAAATTAACATTAAACTGTATTTCAAAAATAATAGATAGGAAACAAGAATAAAAAGATATGAAGGAGGCAGTTGGTTTTGCGGTCTAAAAGGTACAAAAAAAAGTAGTTATCAACTATTTCTTTGCCGACATTTTGTCCTACTTTGGAGGGCTTCATCAGGGCTAAAAATGATACTAAACAACTAAAAATATGTAGACAAAGTGAGATAATAAGATTACAATAAAGAAAACTAAAGTAGGGTTAAAAATTATGTAAGTATAAATGAAAAATGAACAATATATAACAATTATGGATTAATATTAAATATAAAAATTCTAATATCTTTTCTTGTATTTCACTTGTATGTAAAAGTTTTAATTATATCCTCCCACTCTAATTCTATCCTACTTCCCCTCAGGCGTTTGTTAATAGATTCTTAGCATGGCAGGTGAGTGGTTCTGATTTGCTCTTTATTTATTTACTATTATTTTTATATTTTATTAATTTATTCTTTCTTGACCTTTATTTATTCTCATTTTATTTCCTTAGTTTTCCGTTACTTAGTGTGTACATTTTTTTTTTTATTTCTCTTATATCTACTTTTCTATTTTTACGTGCTATTACCTCTCCTGTTCATTTGAGATCTAATACCGTTATTTCGATTTTATATATACTTTTTTGTTGTACATCTTATTTTATTTATTTTTACAATTATTCACTTATATTTACATAATTTTTAACCCCACCTTAGTTTATTTTAATGTCATTATTATCTTACATTCTCAACATATTTTTAGCTGTTTCAATTTTTTTTTTAGCTCTGATGAAGCCCAGTAAAGTGTGGGCGAAACGTCAACAAATAAATACTTGATAACTATTCCTAACCTTGTTCCTTTTGGACCGCACCCCCGAATAATTGTGAACATGTATCAAAATATCCAAGTCTGAGTTCGGCTTTAGCAGAAAAAAGATCAACTAAAAAATGTTGAGTGGATAAAGGCAATTATCACCACAATAATTGTGGTAACAAGTGATCAACATTTAGATAGTGAAAATCTGGATTCATGTCATCCAAGATTATAACTAGTGTCATTTAAATGATTAAAAATTGGGGAGGAACAACTTCTTTCTTTTTTCTTAGGATATATCATAGGTTAGGTAACTAACATTGACAGTGATGGAAAAGTTTAAAAGACTGAATAATTAGTTCCAAAAAAGGACAGAATTAATACGGGGGAAACATTAGGACCACAAAACAATCTAGTATTTAAAGTAATATTGAAAAAGTTCTTTTTCAGTTAAAAATAAAATATTCAGGAAATGATTTATATACAGAAAGCTTAAATAAACGTAATACACCAATCTTACCATATGTGCTCTATTTATATTGTCACTGAATGGGAAAAATGCATCTGAGGACAAGCTAACACCACTGAGTTTGGAAAGCCAATCCTGTTTGTCTTCTTCAGTCAAAAGAGGTGGTACTTCTTCGTACTTAGTTTCCCATGTTTTCAAATCCATATCTTTACCTGAAACATAATTTATGATTAGATACTAATTCTCAACTAGCTTAAAAATTTAAATCTATATTTTTCAATAGATGAATATTCAATCCTGTTTCAATAGATCAATGTTTCAATCCTGAAAATATTATTTTCAGGATTGGAACTTGATGTCCATATAATCCTTTATTTAAAATCTAAGCTAAGCTACCTTTAATATTTTACTACTAATTATTGTAAGATGTACACTTAAACCTTTTAAAAGATTTTACCTAAGGAACCATTAACGTAGTTATCAATAGCATTTGATATTTCAGCTCTTGTAATTCCCTTCTTAAATTTCATGCCAATGACACGAGGGTGTTGCCTCAGCCACCTATAAAAGAAAAGAAATTAATATGCACAAAAAAAAAATTCATGACAACAACGAATTTATAAAAATTCTACAAGAGGGTATGTATACCCATGCCTTATGCAAAGCGTTACGATAAGATAAAGCAGTTCATTTAAAAGGAATATTTTTTTTTTTAAATACATTTTCTTTAAAAGCTACAGTATAAAAAGTAAGTTAATATAGGGATGAAAAAAATGGTTACAGTAGCCGCAATAGTACAAATATACGACAGATGGCTTAATAGTAATTATGAATCTTATTGTATAAAGTATATTACAAGTATATAATATAATTGTAGAATTTTATTAAATACAGTTGACAAAGAATAACACACTTATCATTTTTCCATAGCTTATCCTTTGTCCACTCAACCATTCTCCCTGTGTAAAGTTCAGTACAATCTAAAACTTTAAAAAGTCGATGTCCAATACAAAAATAACACATTTTATAAAGCCAGAAAAAGCTCCAGTATCATCGAAGTAGAGTTTAAATGGTTCTGATGAGTATATTAATGATTTAAATTAATGAATTATACATTTCTCCCCCACCATAAAGGTTTAGGATAGGTCAATTTATGTCATCCAGTGCATTTTGTTTCCAAGAAAATAAATAGCATGTTTAAGCATATATTATGAATATTACATTTGTTTTACCAATTATCTGCCTTGTCACCAGCCAGTCTTGTGCAGTGGATCCTACTTTGCTGTCCAGCTCCTATCCCAATTATTTGTCCATCACGTGCATACGCCACTGAATTACTTTGAGTATATTTCAGAGCTATTGTTGCTACTATAAGATCACGTACAGCACTTTCAGGAAGCTAAAAATGAATTGTAAATCTTTATAATACAATG
>NW_027115560.1:152977-155083 GCF_000696795.3 Halyomorpha halys
TTTTTTAATTTTAGTTTATATATGTATATTACACTTAATGAATAACTAATTATGCACACCTCTTTATTGTTAGAAACTACATTGGTAAACAAATTTTTATCAATCACAGCATCATTTCTACACTGCTCTAAGGTTAGGCCAAAAAGGGTCTTTCTTTCCATTTTGCTAGGGACATAAGCTGGGTCTATCTGCAATATGCAATAATTTCCTCCTTTCTTTTTCTTTAAAAGAACCAGTGCTGCGTCTGAATATCCAGGAGCAATTATACCATCAGAAACCTGGGGAGAAAAATAATACAGATCATTTAATATGAGGTATAATAAGAACATATTGTAGAAAACAAACCAAAAGGTTCCATTCCCTACTACTTCATTTATTTTTCATGGATGGCAACACAATCCACTATTTCCATTCCTTATCATTTTAAGTATGAAACCAAGTTTAAATATCATTTATAAACTCAACAACATATTTCATCCTACACCACTAGAATATTATGGTGGCTTGATCATAGAGGAAATCACTACACAAAATGTATCAGACATAAAAAAAGGTAAGTTTAATACTTACAAAAAAAAAAAAAATCTAATTTGAAAATAATAATAACAGCAATAATGAACAGAATAGTTTATTTTAAGAATAGCTTATTTTAGCAGTAAGTTCAAAATTATCGATGTTTACTTTTTTCACAAAATTTATTCTCTAAATGCAGGTCAACATAGTGATTGTAGAAAGGGAACAAATGCATTGTTCCTAACAAATGAATAATTATCATTCTGAACGTATGTGAAAGTTATCAATTATTTTAGAAAGGTCTTAAGTCCTTACAATTTTCTCTACCAATAGATATCCACCCTACCATCTTGTTACGACATTAAAGGTTCCTCCGCAGTAGAAATGAGATATACTGATAATCAAACTGAGTAATTAAGCTAAACTTGATTAAAAGAGCCAAAAAAGGTGGCTGAGGTATTTATAATTCATAAAAAAGGACAGAAATTAGCTAAATAGAATACAAGCCAACAAGTTAACTTTGAGAGAAAACAATAAAACATGTTTTAAAAGAAACCATACTTAGATAAAAAGTATATCTCATTTGTGAACCTAGTCTTGAGTGCAAACAAAGAAGCTCTATCTCCTCAAATAAAGATCATGCTGATAGATCATTATAATAAAAACAAAAATTTGCACTTTTAAAAAACCGCCAATCCTTCCCAGCTGGACCCGCCCCACAAAGACCCCGAGCGAGTGGAGTCTGACGTTTCACAGTTTTACAATTTCAGCGCTTTTTACATATTGCTCGAGTAAACTATCTTAAAGTATTAGAAGATATTATAAAAGAACTTAAAAATTAAAACAAAACTTTTTGCATATTTGAGCAAACAGCTCACATTACATTTAATATTTTAATATGTCACTGCTCAATCAACATCTTATTAGATTTTTAACTGTATAATTATCCCCTCGTAGTAGGTAAGTTATATCACAAAAAAAAAAAACCAGTTTCATTTGCTTAACAAGTGAAAATCATACCTCTCTTGAAATTATTTTGGCAGTGATTTCATCACAAGGCTCGGATAATGCAATGAAGTCCCCAAAAGAAGACATTCTATCAGCTCCACGAGCTCTTGCATATGCTATAGCAAGGGGGGTCAGTTTTTCAAATAGATCTTCAACCATACATAAGCGAGCCTGTATAAAAAAAAACAACAAGTAAATGATATTAAATTATTATAATCTACACTGAAGACTAATGGATAAAAAAAAAGTTTTACTGTTAGTTCAATTGTCATTATTGGTCTTTCTTTCAAATAAAAACTTATGAACCAAACAATTTTTGTTTTTTTAATGTTGTTCAGTCATGTTTCAAGTTTCATAATTGTATAAAATGCAAACAAAATTATAGAAAAAAGAATGTTTTGAAGTGAAAGCAACCTCGTTTCATTCAAGCTGCAGGTAAGCAACAGACCATAAACTATTTTGTCTATTCTTTCACGGTACCAAACTGAACAATGTCTTGCTGGGTAAGCAAATAATTATACAATAAATTAAGGTGAAAATTTTTTTTTTCTTAATTAATTCTTCAGTCAGTAGTGAAAAGAAATA
>NW_027115560.1:156643-160814 GCF_000696795.3 Halyomorpha halys
TTATTACTTAAACATACCCTCCCTTCCCCAAATTTAGAAAGGCAAATTAAGTTATTTTTTTCTTATTTGTTAAGAATATCTATCTATGTTTTCTTCTATGTTTCTTTGTGTTGTTTTCTTTGTTGTTGTTTCTTAGAATTTCTATCTATGTTTTTTTGTGCTAATTCTTTAATTTTTGTTAGGATTGATTCTCAAGACTTGTTTTTTATTACTTAAACATACCCTCCCTTCCCCAAATTTAGAAAGGCAAATTAAGTTATTTTTTTCTTATTTGTTAAGAATATCTATCTATGTTTTCTTTAGCATCAAATATTCCATTTTGAGACCCAAGTACTATACAAGATTCAGCTGTTAATTTTAAAAACAGAAATGACATACAAGGTTATATCGAGGTTACATCAGTCGATTAGATCATCTAGCCAATGAAACAAATAAGTCATCAGTGAGTTAAGTGCTGAATAAATTAGACCTAGAGAGATTAAAGCTTCACAAAGAACATTAGATTGAGGTTTCAATAAAGGGATTTAACTGTGCTACATCAATTTCTGTAAAAAAAAACCAACCTGTTCGCGAGTCAAAGGTGTACTAACTGATGCACCAGCCGGACTAACATGTTTGAAAGATGTTGCAGCAGGCAAACCAAGTGCTGAAGAAAGCTCTTTTACCAACTGCCAACCATTTAATGCATCACAAAGGTTAATAAAACCTGGAGAGCCATTAACAACTGAAAACAAAAACTAATAAATAATTATATCCAAGGCATACAAACATACAGTTAACATTCAACATGAAATACAGTTAATAAAGCATACCATCCAATGGAAGTTTAGAAAGAGTAGTAAAAATTTGAGCAGGTTTCTGGTGTGGGTTCATACCATAACGCAAAGTAATTTGTGAAACATTAGGTGAGTACTCCTTACGAAAATAATCACTGATTGCTGAATCATAATCTGCAGTACAGGTGAAGGCTTTCAGTGCCAATTGTTTTCTGAAAAATAGAATATTACATTATCAGCATGTTATAAATTATTTAAAAGAAGAATCACATAAGTCTATGGAGGAAATGCATCAAATATAAATACATCTAAATTTCATAGTTAAACTAAAATTAAGAATATCACAAGATTATTCAATAACTTATCGATAACAGGACATCTAGGAGTTACTCAAGATGGCCAAGAGCAGTTATTAGAGAATCTCTTAAATGAAAATATGAGGAAATGCCTTTCCATAATCCCTCCAACACAGCCCTTTTAACTCAGTTTCATTTTGTTTCTGTGAAGCAGACGAGTTCTTTTTATTTTCATTAATTTTAACTTTATTTTTTTATTAAGTAGCGAAGAACATATAAAAACTATGTTTAATACCATGACTTCAAACATACCTAGAGCCACAACAAGCCACATGCTAGGAATAAAGAACATTGAAACTAAGTTGAAAGTTCTTTTTTAAAGTAGCAGAAAAAATAAAGTGAACTATAACAAACATTTTCAACAAGATTATTTTATATTAAGTAAGATTGGGTTTGTTTATGATAAGATGGAAAATGTGCAGCAAAGGTTTGTTCATGGACTCTGATCAGCTATATCAACACATCAACACGCTACTTAGTCTAAGTCATGAAACCTTTCTTATTCAAGATGATTATTCATCGCAAGGTTTGATGATGATTTATAAATTTACCAAAATATAAATCAGAAAAATAAATAGAATATTTGTTAAAATTAAATCGATGTAAAGCCATGGATTACAGCCAACAGTAGAGAATAATATAATGTCCATAATTTTTGATCAAAATTAACTCATATATTCAATTTTTTTCCAAAGAAGCTATACCTCGTTTGCAAGGAAGTATCTTTGTCTTTAGACTCAGAAATTTCTGATATAATGCTGTTATAATCAGCAGGATCACAAACGACAGTCACTCGGTCATGATTTTTAGCTGCAGCTCGGAGTAATGTGACACCACCTGAAAAAGATTTTTAATTAGTATACAAGTTTCATAAACACTTTTAAACCAGCAACTTCACCAAGATGAGAGAAATTATAAGTTTAGGATTAAAGAAACAGTGGATTAAATCTTACATTGGTGGAATGATCAAAACAATTGTGATTATCCATGCTCTCTCAAATACTTATTGTTTTTGCAATACTGATTGCTTATTATGCAGAGAAAGAACAACATAAACTATAAGGAGCCATTTATGTAATTGTGATTTACTTTCAATGATGAACCTTTATAATTGACCAAAAAATTAGTCACTTCTAAAATTGGAGGTTATACATTTCAAGATATGTAGATTACAATAATGGAATAATAAAAATTCTCTCTGTCACTGTGGCTTTTCTCCAAAACTCTACCAGGCCGACTTTTCTTTTTATTTGGCACTAGTCACAGGTTACACCAGAATGATCTTTGAAATTTGTCATTATCACCAATCATTTTGTTCTAAAATGGTGACCGATTAAAGTTATGCCAATATCTCAGCCATTTATGAAAAAAAAAATTAATTAGCATCTCTTGAAGTTGGAGACCAATTTTGTTTTGTATAGTTATTGCATACAATGTGTACCAAATTTGGTCACAGAGGTGTCATAGTGCTCAACAGCTGGAGCTGAAGCACTGGTAGAATGAGATTTTAAATGATAAGGAAATTATTGTAACGATTTTGAAAGAACCTCTGAACCTCTCAGATAACAATAAAGATGAAGCAGATGGAGACAGTAAACAGAGTGGATCCCAAAATTTTCAAAAATAAATTTCATATTACTATATATCTCTTTGGTTTTATTGAAATCTTTGTTCTTTTGACAACAAACAGTTTATCCCAATTACAATTTCGTATACTGAAGTTCAGATTATCGTGAAAACACTGTCTAAGCCAAACAGTTCTTATTCTGTTATATCCATAAATGATTGACAGTATATTGCAAATTATGAAGAAGATGGTCGGGGTTGCGGTCAAAAGGAAATAAAAAATAGTCAACAACTATTTATTTGCCGAAGTTTTGTCCCACTTTGTAGAGATTTATCAGGGCTATTCCAGTTGAAAGATATCTTATTCTGGTCTACCATCACCACATATTTTTTCACCTCAGAAAATAAAGATCACAAGACATATATGATTCATTTCCTTAAGTCAATAGGGAGTTAAAAATTTCAATTTAGTTATACTGCACATCCAATAATACAGTTGTAATTTTAATAATTGATATAAACATGATATAAATATACTTAAGAGATAGAGTTGATAAGCTATCGTTTAAAGATTGCTAAACATCAGGATGGTTATGTAACAATTAATTGGCATTATAAATTGAAAACAAAATGTTATGTAAGGTAAAAGGTGGATAAATAAAACTACAAAGCCAATTAACTGTACAAGAACAATAATATGTATAATTTATAATCTATGTATCAAATTTTATAGGATGTCCCATAAGTCTATAGCAATATTTAAGGAGGTTCAAGAAGACTTCGAAACCAACAAAAAAGTTCACATATATAATGATCCAATTTTCTACAGAAAAGGAGAAAATTAATATTTTGTGTATTTTTTAAGCATCACAGTTCTTATTAAATACAAAGCAATAACTAAAACACTATTAAAGTCAGATAATTCTTAATTGGAGCATAGTAAACTTCAAAAACAAGTAGAATTTGTTTTAATTCAAACCGCTACATGTGGGCTTTCAAGTGGCTAAAAGTCTTCATAAAATTTTGAATTATTCATGATTGTTTTCTCAGCTTTCTACTGGACTACATATATTCCACTTTAAAAATTGTTTCCTAGTTTAACAGACTTTTTAAGTACATATTAAGTTGAGGTCTGTTACTTAAAAAGTTAAGACGAGTCTCAGTCCTGTAAAAACAGTTGTAAAATTCTGTTTCCTAAAAGTAATAATAGCTCTTAATAACTGTAGGAAATAATTTATTTAATGAGAATTATGGTTTTAGGCTGGCTCACACAAACTCCCAATATAAATCCGATAGAGCATTTGAGATAATTAGGTAAGACGTGTTAGTATATCATAATATAAAATACTTATATGTGTTATATGTATGTTTGGGAACACAATTTTTTTAAATATATATTTGTATGGGTGTGTGCTTCCACATCTGCGGTGGTCCGGTTAAAAAAAAAAGATAACTTCATTTACTTCCAATCTT
>NW_027115560.1:160864-206995 GCF_000696795.3 Halyomorpha halys
TAATATCCTTTTTTTTCAAAAAATAAATAGTTGTTTTTTATGTATAGATGATTTTAGTTATGTTTTAATTTTTATGTATCAATGTTAAATATTGTTCATTTGTTTTGTTGAACCACAAAAGCAAGCTAACCAATTTCCACCAGTCAAATATGAAGTAAAAATATGTAATTCAAGACAAGATGACGGCGCTCGTCCTTCTGTAGTGTCTGTTGAATTGTTTGTGTTGAGAACATTGAAGTTTTTCAACTTTTGTTGTTTCTCTACCATAATTATAGAAAGAGAATAATCAAAGAAGAAATAGAAGACAATAACAATTATCAATAAAATATTAACATCGTGAATCATAGCAAGTAAAGTAGAGCAATTGTACTACAATATAATTTTTTTTAATTGACGAGTGAACGTTGAAAGAAAGAAAACAGGACATTTGTGTTTTAGGGGCTGAGGGCGAGGACCTACTCTGGAAGCAGGAGGTCCTGATCAACCAAGGAAGATTGTATAAATTGGTTAGTTTAGCTCAACGAATAATTAAGTATATTTATAAAAGTGTTATTAAAGTTAAGTGTTCTAATTGCCTGGAAAAATACGCACTGAGATTAAGAGTCTATAATATTATATATAACAAAATAAAAATTCTCATTTCTATTTAATATTTAATCTTTTCATCTAACCTCGTCATCTTCAAAACTAAATTTTAGATCTGAGAATAAGTAAAAACTATAAAATTCGCTTTTATTTATTTTTAATAAATTTAAAATATTAATAAATATATATTTATACAATTTAACTGAACTTTAATAGGATCAATTCATCAGTTACTATTAATGATAGTTAACATAGAAGGAAAAAACTATCCATCAAAAAGGAGCTGATAAATATTCATGAAAACATTGGGTTTGCATGGTCATGTGCGAACCGAAGAACATAATTGATAACATTAATATAAAGGTAATACACCATAAATTCATACCTATGTCAATATTTTCAACTGCTTCAGGAATTGTAACATCTACTTTAGCGATAGTCTTTGTAAAAGGATAAAGATTACATACAACTAATTTGATAAGGTCGAATTTCATTTTCTCCATATCAGCACGGTCACTTTCAATGTTTCGTGCCAAAATTCCTGTAAAAGAAAAATAAATTATACAATATATTATGGGTTGTCCTCACAGAAGTCACTATAAAAATGTGAAAAAAAAAATTGTTAGTCGAAAATAAAATTATAATTTCTATTAGAAAGCAGAAATAGTAAAATAATACCATCACTTTCTATCTAATTCTAGTTATTTGGAATAACTAAGTGGCAAAGTTCATTGATGCTTCAGGAACTGAATAGTTTAAGCAATTTAAGGACCCAAGTGAATGAAAGTCAAGGTCAGCTGTTGTGACTATTGAACTGAATCCTTTTTTGGCCACAGTCAGATGTTTTTTTTTTCTTCTTGCCTATAATTTTTTATTATACTTTTTCATCTGGTCTTTGGAATGGCACAGTGCAATCCCAAAAACATTTTGGTTAGATTTTTATTGTAATAAATAAATGATATACATGCTTGTAAAATATTAGAGAATATATATATATATATATATATATATATAATTATATCTAATACCATAAAATGCCCGATGAGACATTAAGAGAAAAAAGATTCGAGAATCAGGACTGATGTGGTCTGAAACAGTAGCTATCAGCAGGACAATCTAGGCTTAGTACTAAGTTTAGAGCTAAGGCTTTGGACCAAGATAATTGTAGGAGGCTGTTACTTAAAGAAGATATAGGATTTATAAAAATGTTGTTGTACCCCATATAAAAAAATATCAGGTTGGGCACAGAATAGTACTTCCAGGTCATCAATCGTATAAAAGAAAATATTTTTCGGTGAAAAATTGAAGGTGAATGCTATAATGCTTGAAATTTTAAGAAGTTAATAACATTTAACACTAGATATATTTAGAAGAATTTACAGAATAATAAAATATACCTCCATGAATGGCTGGATGTAAGGTTTTAACTCTTCCACCAAGAATTTCAGGAGCTGATGTTAACTCAGACACTTCCGATACCAGAATTCCTGCTGATCTTAAAGCTGAACTAGTCCCTCCAGATGCCACTAATTTAAACCCCAAGCGTGAAAGGGATGAGGCAAATTCTATTAAACCTGTTTTGTCGGAGACACTAAGTAAAGCTGTGGAAATAAAAAAAAAATTTACTGGCAAAATATACATACAATGATAGATTAACAACTACTAGCTATTTATAATACATTTCGTAAGTTAATAAAAACTTAGATCAAATATAAATCATAAGATAACTAGTACAGAACTACAGAATTGATTTGATAATAATTCTTAATCTTCGTCAATTGGAATTTAAGATGCTTATATAATCCTACTGTGGCAAAAAGGATAATTTTTTTTATCAAAATGGTTAACAACTAAAATATAGAAATAAATGAGAAAGAAAATCCTATAAAAGAGAGATGGTTCGGGCGGTCAAAATAACTCAAATAGTTTTTTTAATATTTGAGTTATTATACACATATTACACAAGGTCAATTAACAATCTTCTGAAAGACAATTCTCAATGAAGCTTTCAATTTAAGGAAAGGTGAATCATAGTAAACACTAGATTCAGTCGATTGAATTTCAGTACTTCCAGGTCATTAATTAAAACTTATGACTCCAGCCGCAGAGCTGCGTATTATAGGAAAAAAATCTAATTCCTTCAAATGAGTCTTGTAAAAAAATGTATCGGACCACAATAGAGGTTTATAATCCTGGGGAAAGAAAAAAATTGTACCACTACAACTCTTGATGGGAATCTTATTTGATTATCTGATATAGTACTAGATAATGAAGTACTATTTTTTGATCAAATTTTATATTAGGAATTGTTTGTGTCGGAAGTATAATCTCAACGATCAGGCCTTCCCCCCGCTCAATAAAGGTTTTAGGCTTAGTATCTCATAACTCCAGAATTGATTCCTGGCAAGTAGAACCAAAAAAAAACTCCTACAATAGCCTTATATCTGTAATATTCAGTTTATGAATAAATTATCGAATTTAACTGAGCTGTTATGAACTATAAGATGTTATTAAAAACATTTAAAATTTACTACATAGTAAATTGGTTCAGGTAAATCGATCATCAAAAAGCAGTATAAAAAAAAATTTTGCCTGAAATTTTAATACCTAGTGAACTAATAAGATCCAAGTTTGAAGTAATAAATCATTTCAACAGTAAAGAATTAGATTTCATACCAATTATTTAGAAAATTGAATAAAAAACAAAATTTTGAAACTTACCAATTAGTGGTTCCATTTTCTTTAGGTTTCCAACAGTAACTCAAAACAAGTATCTTTAAACTTTGAAATTAAGGCACAGGGTCTTATCTGTAAAAGAAAAGGTTATCAAATGATAAAAAAAGAATATGTAACCAATGATGAATGACATAATAAATGGTATTACCTAATAAAAATGAAATAACGTAGAGTAAAACAAAAAAAAGGAAGGAAAAAATACGGTCCATTGCTGATAACAATCTTTAAATCACAAAACTAAAATTAGAATGGAAAAATAGGTTGTGAATATTTCTTCATTGTTCATCCTTATTGAATGTAATAGAACAATAAATTATGACAGCTAAGTTCCTCAATATGATGTAGATGAACAAGATAACATGCTCAGAAGCAACATCTAGAACTTTTAACTTAAAAGAGCAAGAAAAGAAACTGGAAGCCAACTATGGAATGTGGAATGGTATCAAATGTGGAATTTTTCTAAAATATGTTTACACTTAAAATACCCATAATAGGATGATTCAATATTTTATAGTCTTAACTAATCAGTAAAAAATCTATGTGAGCCTCACCAAGTTATTATTAATAGAAAAAATATTCTTCATGACATTATTTCTTTAAAAAAAAAAAAGTATTCATGAAGATAATTCTTCTATGGGGTAAACAAATTCCATTAAGAAAAAATCAGTCCAGGTAAGGTAATAAACAAAACAAATAAATTCAAGAGTTATTATATTAATGGATCTTTGATTTAAAATATCTAAGTTCTTCCATCTCATTCAACCCTACTCCAGCATTAATAAGAACAAAAGAGCACAGGGACATTTATGACTGCACATCATTAACATGAATATAACATTTAACTTAAATATCCTATTCTCAACCCATAATTAAATAGTCCTGTACAGATCTTTCTAATCCACGATTAGTCTGAACAAGCTTACCAGAGCTTACCTTAATGTAGCTTCTGAACTAGCCTATTTTAAACATATCTTGAAATAAAATTGTTAAGAACAATCAGAAATAAGAATCTTTGATCAATGCTTTTTCAAGGAAGAACCATGTAGAAGACATTTTGGTTTTAAAATGTAATGGCTAATTGCTTTTATTTGGAATTAGTTTTTGGGCAATTATTAATATTTTTCTCCACATTTTTATATATTTTAAGATTAGTACAAAAACTCTTAAATAACAAACTAAGAACAAAAATTGCTAAAATAGGAACTGTGGAGGTATATTGAAATACACAGCTATTTTGGAAGTTATTATAGATAATGAAATATTTTCAAATTATTTTGCTTGTTTTGATGGAATTTTCCACTAATGTAGTTTTCCTTGACCTTAATTTCTTATATAATTATAATAATTTTTCTTTTATGATTGTTTTTTTAGCTCTTGTTTTCTTTCAGGTCTAGATTTTTTCACTGGTCATTTCCAAAATCCCGGCATGCAGTTGATACTCTGTCTTATTGAGCTGGGTATTATTTGGTTATCAGCGAGTTTAAGGTTTGTGATGTATGATGTATCTTCACTGATCTTGTTCCCCTATTTCCACTGTCTGAGAGACATATCTACATAAATTTTAAAACTAGTTAATGAAAAGCAGTATTCCTGCAGAAGCCCAATTTGACATCTGGAATTTCAGAGAGAGACCTAATCCTATTTCAATACAATAGGCATTATGTGATAACATATCTTTAATAATGTTCATCAAGTAGTAATCAATATTTGAATATTCTTTTAATACCTGTATTGATACTTCCTGTTAAATAGTTCATTGCATTCATTGATTAATTAAACTTAAAATAAAAGTTAACTTTTGTTTTTGATATTATTATGGGAAAAATTGATTCTAATTCTTATTAAAAAGAAAGCAGTAATTTTGTTTTTATAATCAAGCTTCCTGGTTGGTTCAGAATACATAATGGCAATTGCAGACCAAACCTCTCCCCATAATTGATCAACAACAAATGAGCCACCTCTCCATCATTTGTTTTCTTAACTTAAGCTACCTACTTCTCGACATAGACAATCAATAATATTGTTAAATATTCTTATATTTAATTTTGATGTAATGTAAAAATCAGTTTCAAACATATAATCTAACTTAACATGGAAGACTGTAATCCAAACTAAAAAGTCAACACAATGTCTTGTATAACCTGTAGATAATTAACTGAAATGAAAGAAAATAAAAGTTATGTATCACTTCTAAAAGCATTGTCCCATAAAATAAAAATTATATCAGCATAACAAATTTTTATAATCAGCAATATTAAACCTGCTGATGAAAAAATAACTACTCATAAATACCAACCAAAGGCAATCGCTAGCCAAATATAATATTCTAATTTGGTATGAACTACCGGTAGGAAAACCGGCCTCAAATTCCAAAACAGGATAATCAACTTGTTGCTTCACTGTCCAGGAGCAAAGAGGTTCCATTAAATCACTCTAATGAATAAAGAACCATTTATCAATTTGTACACCAATTTAGAGTGTAGAATATATGAGGCCGACGTAAGTCTCACAACGTATTCATATAAATCATAAGAATGAAGAAAGTTGCTATCATTCAATCAATAACAGAATTATGAAATAAAAACGTAAATAATCACTTAAATTCTTTAATATCTCGTACAGCCTCAGAAAAGTGCATAATACTAAATCATATTTAGAAATGAAATCATTATGCTTATATTATATATCTGTATATTAATTTTATTAGATTTCAATTAAAATTTAAAATGTAGAAAATGATAATACAACAATCAAGATAGTAGATCGGAAAAAAACTTAAATTGCAGTATTAGTAATTCCCTTTGAGTAAACATAGAGAAACAATATACCAATTTCTAGGAACAGGGGACAGTATAGAAACATTTAAAGTTGGGAAGGAAGGGAAAAGGAGAGGTGCCGATTGCTTGAAAGGGATTGAGGAAGGAGATTGTCTCAACAAGGCCCAAAACTAATAATTAACGAACTGTTAATATACATGGGTATACGGCTCAGTCGCTAAGTTCTCATTAAAAGTTTCGAAAAATTTAAGTTAAAAATGCCTAAACAAAATGCAGTATTTTATAAAAATACGAACAATAAATAAATTCTTATTCTTAACAATTAAGGATGCTATCATTTATTCCTACTTTGAGAAAACCACAAAGAAATATGAAACCCTCAGAAAATTATGTAACTTGGTTAGAAGTTATTTCCTGAACCCGAGATAACTTTGTGTTGAGGCCCTACCGATAAGAATATTTTCTCGGTCCTACTCGTAAGAAGCTGATCTTAGAAGACCTGGGAAGCTCGTAGAGCAGAGGTCCTCTCCAACAGCTTACTTGGATCTTCTAGTCGCCGATGCGGTAAACAAAATAGGATTAAAGGCAGGAGCTGAAAGCTAGGCTAATCTGGTACAAACATAGAGGGAGAGGATGAAGTGAAGGTGTTTGTCGCCAAGGCTTAGGCTACTTTATTGAGAAGCGAGGGGTGTCACTTGCCTCGATATAAGCATTGAAAGTTCGTCGTTACACTTAACTCAAACTGCTCGAAAAATGGGTCGACACTAGCTCTAAATAGACTCAGTATTAGTTCATAGTACAAGTATAGAAACTAGTGTGGTAATAATACTAATACTTATTTTTTTCATGATAGAGATAGCTATTAGTGATATCATAGGAATTAAAAAATACCAAAGTACAAGTTACTATTGTACAAGTCAGTGTAATTGAATTAAGATAAATCTACAATACTGATAGTATTAGTTTGTACTTTATTATGAAACAGGGCCCAGGTTGGGATTTATTAGACACTGCTGTCCTGCAAGTCACGAGTGCATACGAAGCAGCATCTCAAGAGACAGTACACGTCTTAGCGAGGGAGGATGGGTGTACCTCCTGTTAGAAGACTATTACAAGTTTCAAGGCAAGACATATGAATCGCCGAATCTACAGGAGCATTTAAAGGCCAGCTCTAGAAGTTAGTACCGAGTAACAGCTGACAGGCGAGGGCAAAGGCGAGTCTCTAGCGCATAAACTAAGGAAGGAAAAACTGAAAGAAATTCTGCATACCCCAACGCAGAGGCTACCTGGAAAACAACCTACCCCGTAGAAATACTCAAAATCAATTAGCCGGACTGTTTACTAGGAAATAGCATCCCACTTCACCATGTATCATGAAATATTTCAATCCTATTCCAATCCAGGGCAACTAAACTGCTTCTTAAATGAAATATTCTGCTATAAAACTAATTCACCGATTAAACTGGCGAAAAATACTTGATGAGGCCAGGACTGAAGTATGCAGTCCTGATACCTTTCATTCAGTGAATGAAAAGATGCCCACAAGGTGAATAGTCAAATAACTAAATTACAAGTGTTTGGATTACCAATTCTTCCCACTCTGGCTATGGTAAAGACGTGCTAAATAATTGGTAGATTATCACAATTTATTTGTCTTTCTTGGCATTCATAAAAATATTAAACCGAACAACTATTTTATGAGAGTAGCTTGGCTAATCCTCCGTAAAAATGAACAATTCCATTATTAGTTGACAGCATTTGAGGGACTTATTTATTTTGACCGATCCTTTCTTGCTTTAGTTTAATTAAAAATCATAGTAGTTGAGGGTTTGATCTATCTGTCAACACTCTTAACACGTCTGAGCCAAAATATGATGACGAAATTACTTTGTTATCAATTGGAGTACCCTCAATGTTTTGTAAATATTCGTTTGCGTGACTTGGGATTTTGTGATTTTATTTTAGACATTTACTAATGACTTTGTTTATTTGATAAAAATGTGTTTAAAAACTGATTACCCAACATTCGATTATTGTTGGGTATCGATTTAGTACAGTGTACGTACATATTTACCACAGTTTAAGTTTGAATAAACATATACCTCCAAACATTTTCTTTCCCTTGATGTCTCTACTCAAGGTGTCTATACAATTTAGCACTAAACTTTTCTAGTTAATTACACCTAATTTGTCAACCTTAATACTAACCCGAGTTTTCATTATATTTAATAGAATATTATCTAGAAAAATAAGATAAAAATCTTTGTTTAATATCGATCATAATTTAATTTGTACTAGGTTGATAATGGGTTGATAAGCCTACTTCTCCAACCTGTTTCAATTTGAAATTATCTTGCCTTCTTATATAAAAGCACAATAACCTTCAACGGAAGTTCATTTAAAAAAAAAAATTACATTCGAAATTAAATAATTTTGTAAACTCCATACATTTCCACTTTACTAGAGCAATTAGTTGATTACAACATAAGTTGTAAAGTAATCTTAGGTGTAACTTTCAAGGTTAATCTCGTAATAGTTGTTTTTTGTTCCTTTGTACCCTCTATCCAGTAAGTAAATTGTTCAGGTTCTTACAAACTATTTATACCGAATTTAATTGATTTGTTAATTTAATGCTTAGGTGTTTGGAAGAACTCTAATAACAAACTTATCTTATTTCTCCAGCAGAACAACAATGAAAGGAAGGGCACTACATTTTGTTTTTAAAATTGGAGATAGACAAAAGAATGCCCTTTTTTTCAGAGATATTCTTGGTATGAAAGTCCTTCGTCATGAAGAATTTAAGGAAGGTTGTGCTGCAGCATGTAATGGGTATGATTTTTATAAAATAACTTACATAGCTTTATTTAGAGACCAGCACTGGTGTAATTTAATTTTTGTTAAGTCCTGCCATTATGGTTTTCATTTTTTTAATATAAAAGAAAAATTAAATCTGTACCGCAATAACCATGCAGGCACCGTAAGAGTCAGAGATGCAGTACTTAGTAAGGAAGTGCTATAAATAGACCAATGGTTGTACAAGGAGGTGATCTGGTCATAATCAGGCTTGACTGCGATTATTAATAATATTAAAAAAAATATTTAAAAAGATTAATAATCATTTTTATAACCTATTGTTTATATTCAGCCATGATTTTGCTTTGGAGGGGGCTAATCATTTCATAAAATAAGTGGTTTTGAATTACTTATTGTGGTTGAGAGTTATTGTGCTATGCTCTATCTCAGCAGTTCCCAAACTTTTCTTTCTGTGGCACCCTGTTTGGGCTAAATTAATTTGCCCACACCCATATTGGCCGAAGAATAATTTGTGGTACCATTCTCAATGAGTAATAATTAGTTTAATTGTATTAAACATTAAAATATAAACATATTGTAGATTTTTAATCCAAAAACAATTTTTGGCCAGGTATAAATAAAGTAGGCCTTACCAAGTAAAGATAATGCATCCTAAGTGTACTATTTTGAAAATTCGCTCTTCTTTACATAACAATATATTTTCATCACAGTAAATGTAATAAACTGATAATTCCACACAATTGTCAGTTATTATGATATTAAAGTTTATATAATTTTCACCTTATAATCTATAACTTTACAAAAAATGGTCTAATTTGTGCAGCCACTTGGCATTTATCAATAAGTAAATATCAAAATCAACAAATATTTTCTTAATTATCAAAGTTTCCACTAAATTAATAGTGCTTCACCTCTTATTAATTTGAGAAAGTATGTTCATCCTTCAATCTTTATTGATTTTATAAAAGTTGCTGCTAAGCAGCTGGGCAATCTGAACCAATTTTGGTAAAGTTATGAATTTTTATCAGATCGGCGATTATGAATTGGGAATTATTTAAATGCACTAGTTCATTTGATGAATTTTCACTAATTTATCACATCTGCCATGCTATATTTTAATTGTTAATAATCCAAATTCACTTTATTAATCACACTTACAGCTAAATTTGTTGAACCTATCTATTATATTTTTTTTTATAAGAGCACTGATTTACTGTTTCTTGAACTACTTATTTATTTATTATTTTAGGCCATACAACAATCGATGGAGTAAAACTATGATCGGTTATGGTCCAGAAGATAATCATTTTGTTGTGGAACTTACTTGGAATACTGAGGTATCTCATTATGAGAGAGGTAATGATTTCTTAGGCATCACAATTAAATCCCAAGAATCTATAGCTAGAGCTAAAGCTTTAAAATGGCCTATTAGAATGGAAGGGGATACTCATGTTCTTGAGTCTCCTGATGGATATTCTTTCTATATCATTGATGAACCAGAGCCCAAGGAAAGAGGTAAGATAGGCTTTGTTGTTAGAACTTATAAATAAATTATAATTTAGTTGTACAATTTTCTTAGCCATAACAAAATATCTTGAAAAAGGTCATAGTCCGGAGTTTTACTTCACCATAATTTGGAAAACTCGTTTTTTTTATTTTAACACTGTTAAAAATATCTTATACAATATTTTTCTAAATTTTAATGTCTTAAAGTGTAATATATTTAGTCATAACTGCTAGTTTACTTATTAGAAATGCAGTAACTTGTTAATTGTTAGCAGATATCTTCTCCTTCCTTGATACTGCAGCCCGATCTGGGCCTTGGCTTCCTCATTAAATTTTTGCCACTTCTTTTCCGGCACTCTCTAGTTTCTCATTCCCAATATTGTTCTGGCATCTTATCCCACACAGTCCTCCTATCTGAGTTTTGACCATCATCTACCTCCAGCTCTACAGATTTCCTTCCAGAATTTTGGGGTTTCATCCATATTCATCTGGACAGCATGCCCAGCCTAACGAAGACATTCTATCTTTATAACTTTATAAATCATTTTGATTAAACTCAATAAATCAATGTACAATTACATGGTCATCAATACTAGATAGGTTTTATCCTCATAAAAAGAATCTAACAGGGCTTAAATGTTGATTTTTCAACAAATCTTCCTGTAAAGTACCTTTAATTTTGTTTGTTTAAAAAAAATTACCATTTCTCATTGTTACCAGCAATAAGAAATGTATAAATATTAACTATAAAAGAATATAATAAATAAAATTATTAATAAATAATTAACTAAAGGAGAAAATGGAGAGATAAGCAGTGTAGAGATTGGAAACTTGGAGGCAGCCAAGCATTTCTGATCGCAATTATTCTTTGTAAATGTATTCTTTTGGCTTTGCTATATTTGGTTAAACTGTAGTATTCATGGCAGGAATTCGATGTAGTTCGATTTTCAGGATGGTGTGTGAAAGTTGTGTCCTATTGTATCCTAAGTTTATCAATGCACCATTATTTTTAATATTTAATATGTTTCATTTTATATATATTTTTTTTTTAACCAAAAGGAATTGATAAAATTTTAGATCCAGTATTAAAATTATCACTTGCATCAACAAGTATTGAAAGAACTATTTCATACTGGAATCAAATTTTGGGAATAAAAATTTTGTATAAAGATGAAAAGAGGACACTTTTTTCTTATGATGAAAACCAAGCATTTATTGAATTTAAGAAAATTGGTGAGTTACTATTTTTATCTATACAAGTTCATGTACATGTACTTGTGAAATCAATAGTTTGATTTTTATATTGATTCAAAGCTTCCCTACCTTTATCCGTTAGAAAGTAAAAAATAGTTTTATATAAAAGACACAATTAGACAGATATATAACTGTTATTTTTAATTTGCCTTTAAAACTTGTTTGGTTCATTTTTAATAATTGTACAATTATTTAAAAAAATTACCATTGCTCATTGTGGGATGATGTCTTAGTTTTTTGGGAAAAATATTTGTAATAATTTCTTGTATGTAAATTAACTGATTATTGTGATGATAAACAATATCCTGCATTTAATTTTTACTATTGAAGAAAATGAGAACACAATTTTAAATTAAATTTGTAAATTAATTAATAAATAATTTGTACAGTTACAATGATAATAATATTATGTTAGTTTGTAATCAGCTCATAGTTTTCAGATTTTACATAATTCCTTATTGAAATAAAAAACAAAAAGTGAGCCAAATGTTCTATATTGAAAGAACATTGCTCCAAAATTAGTGGTAAATCAAAAAAATCAAGTTCTACCTATAAAGATGAATTTTTTTCACTTTTTTAACATGTTTTGAGTTACTGAATAATGGTAGGATGTTGGAATCATCTCACTCGATAATACAATTTATAATCAGAACCCACAAAGAGAAAATTTTGGTACCAATGGCTGAAAATTCCGTGTGACATTATGGAATGAAATGGAAAGCTGGTCAGGGAGGGGGAGGCGCAGTCAGCAAAGAACAACATAAATAAACAAAAAAATATTTATTTATGCCGATGTTTCAACCTGAGTTTCAGGTCTTCATCAGGGACTCAAGCGAAGAAGGTTGGCTAAAACTCCGCTTGACTCCTTGATGAGGTTGGCATAAAATAAATATTTTTTTGTTTATTTATGTTGTTCTTTGCTGACCGCACCCCTTCCTCCCGACCATTTTCTCCAATCAGTAATCTACGGTCAACTATCTACACATCAAAATAATAATTGTTTGCTGATAATAATTTATGATATCTTGTCATCTTTTTTTACCAGCTTAATGAAGCCAATTTGTCACAGTTTGGGGAATATATTTTTTAAATATTATTATGATGCAATGTGCACATTAGAGTACAACTAAAAGTCAATTTTTGAAATGAGTAGTCTACTTTGGTTTAGCCATAACAACTATACTGTTATTTTAGGTTTTCAAATCTAAAAATTTTTTTCACATTATTACTGTAGTAATTATATATCCATCCATAATTAAAGATCCAAATTTATTAACATTCATTTACCCACTGAACCCAATTGTGGATAGAAGTTATGAAAATTTAAGTAAAAATATATTTTGAAAATAAATAATATGTAAATTTAATAATAAATTGTAGTTAAAGGTAAGAAAGCACCCATAAACATGAAAATTATTAAGGTTGATGAAAACATTTCAAAAAAGTCATGTAATTGATTTATCATTTTTTTTTCAGACGGACCAATTAATCATGCTACAGCCTATGGCCGTGTTGCTTTTGCAGTGCCAATGGATGAACTAAAGAATGTTGAATCGAAATGTTCTGAAAATAAATACAAAATTCTCACTCCTATGATAACTCTTGACACTCCAGGAAAAGCATCAGTTACTGTTGTGATACTAGCAGATCCTGTAAGAACCATATTATTCACCAGCCATTGATAACAAATTTCTTTACCCATGAATTTTATCTAAGTAATTATTTAGTTGGTTATAATTCCTTTCATTTTGGTTATTAGAAATTGTCTGATATATTTTCTTTGAAAGTATTAAGAAACAAGAAAAAAAATAATTTCTTAGTTCGGGATCATTCAAGGCTGCATTGGAAATTAAAAACTAATTGGTTAGTTGTTAGCTGTTTGCTCGTAGCTAACTCTTGTAATTCAATTAGTTATGATCTGAAATCTGCAACTGACTTTTAGTTATGAAGCGATAGGCCATAGCTAAAACTGATATATAGTTAGTTCGTTCTATCTTTAGTTTCAACTAAAAACTTATGTTATAATTAAAAAATCCAAGTACAGGCTTCATTTTAACTTTTCTTATTCCTGACATCATGTTTGTTTTCTTAGGTCAATCGATTAATTTAAGAGGTGCTAAGAATGTTTAAAAAAATTGATTTTATGATCAATTTTATGATTTTATCATAAATCTGATTATCATAAATATGATCAATTTTATGATCAAACCGCTTGCATATTGATTTATTTTAACTTTTTGGATTCCTATTTTTTTTTCCCCCTAACTCCTATTTATTTATAATTAAACAACTACAATTATATATATATTTTACTTATCCTAAGAAAAATTACATATAAACATAACAATTTATCTTGTTTTGCCTGATGGCAGTATAAGATGAAGAGAACATGGTCCGCTGAAGGCGGTTTATACATTTTAGTGGCTTGGTAGCCAAGGGCTAACATAGAATGGGGAGGAACCATTCCAGCTGGAAATTTCGGATTCCTTTCTTTCTATTTTTCATACCCTCCAAATTGAAAAATAAATAAATAGGTACAAAAGATGCTAGTGAAGTTTGCTTCTTTAAGGGGTGTAGCAGATATGCACTGTGTGTGCAGAAAGGATCGCACCCTGTGCGCATTTACACCATGTTGAGCAGGGAGGGTCCACTTTGCTGGATTTCGGATTCCTATTATATTGGGGTCCTTATATATGTTTTCAAATCGATTTTATGATCACATTGCTTGCGAATCAATTTATTTTAAATTTTTGGATTTCCAACACAAGGGTCCCTATAAATGTTTTCTTCACCTCTGAAAATATTTGTAAGGACCTCAATATGTTTAAAATCCGAAAAGTTGAAATAAATTCATTCGCTAGCACGCGATCATAAAATCTACTTTATTTTCATTTTCAGTACCTCTGAAAACATATGTATGGTCCCTAATGTGTTGGAAATCCGAAAAGTAAATAATAAAAATTGATTTTATTTTCATTTTCCGAACCTCCGAAAACATGTATTAGGGATCCCTGTATGATGGAAATCTGAATTTCCTTGAAGTTAATAAAGTTATAATAAATCGATATGGAAACACCCGATCGTAAAATCGATTTTATTTTCATTTTCCATACCTCTGAAAACGTATATAGAGACCCCCAATATGTTGAAAATCGAAAAGTAAATAATAAAAATCGATTCTCAAATGCCCGATCATAAAATCGATTTTATTTTCATTTTCCGCACCTCTGAAAACATAAATAGGGACCTCAATATGTCAGAAATCTTGAAAAGTCAAAATAAATTGATACTCAGACGATCACAAAATCTTTTTTTTTTTTTAAGTTTAAGAGCTTCTGAAATCTTAAGAAGGGTCCCTAATATGTTAGGTTAACCATTAATGGGGTTAAAGACTTAGTTCCCCCAAAAAATTATAAATAATTAAGCTATTAATGATTGGAGAAGTTTGTTGGGGGGAGGGGATACAGCAAAGACACAACATAAATAAATAAAACAATATTTATTTATTTTATGCCGACTTCGACCTGAGTTTCAGGTCTTCTTTAGGGGTTATGGCGTGAAACTGAGAGTTTTAGGCCTATCTTCTACGCCATAACTCCTGATGAAGACCTGAAACTCAGGTCGAAGTCGGCATAAAATAATAAATATTGTTTTGTTTAATTATGTTGTTCTTTGCTGACCGCACCCCCCGACTAATTTCTATGGTCAATTATCTACACCTCATTAAGCTATTAATGGTTAGATACCACTAAATTAGTTCCTTATTAGTGGGGAACTAATTTTGACAACTATTAGTTTGTCCTTAGTTAACTAAACATTAGCTAGCTAATGTCCAATTCTGTATCTCATTCATTACAAGATGTACATTACTTTTATAGTCTGTTTGTTTTTTAGCTACATTTATGTTTTATATCTTTTAGGATGGGCATGAAATATGTTTCGTTGATGATGAAAACTTCAGGCTCTTGTCTAAAGTTGACCCTGAATCAGATTCACATTTAAATTTTCATATGGCAAAATATCAAAAGTATCTTGAGAAGGAAAAGGAAAAGCAAGAAGTGAAGCAATAAGTATTATCAAAGGAAAAACTTTATTAATAAAATTTATTGTATTGATAGGGTGCTTGTTACATTTGAATTTAACAATTATATAATCAAAGTATTTTATATATTAAATATTTGTTATTTAATTGTATTTTTATTTATCTATTAGGAATCAACTAAGATTTAACAAGTTTTTTTCCTATTATATGCTAAATATTATTTCACCTTAGCTATTTGACTGCTTTCACAATTTTATAACTACAGCATCACCTCATGCATGTATCAGCATGATTAACAATTCCCTGGGCATCAACATAAAATTTTACCTGGTATTATCACAAGACCTTAAATCGGGTGTATTTCAACTTTTAATACAATTTTTTTAAACAGAACAAAAAAATATAATTTTCAATAATATAAGCATTTTCTGCAAAAAGATGATATTAATACCTAGAGAAAAATTATGAATAAAAATGTATAAAGAGGAATCGATTACATAATAAAGATAACACTAATCTGAGAAATGTCTTTCTAGGATTTAATTAACTTTCCTCTAGCTTTTTTATAATCTTTCTGAAATAAAAACTAATGTTAATGAAATTTTAACCAATTTGGTATCTTCCCTGTAGTTAATAAATCTATGCCTTGGAACAGGAACAGCCAATGTTAATTTTTGGAGTTTTGTAATTTTGTATGCAACATTGTTTATCAGAGATTAAACTTTTAAATGCAAAAAATAAGAGCCTTTATTTATTTATATTTTAACTGCAGTGTATGTCCATCATTATTTCTGAAAACTTTTGTTTTCATTGTCATTTTCCTAAATTTGTAATTTGGACATTGCTGTTGAGAAGTGGATGGATTTGATAAAATTCTTGGATCAACATTAGAAGGTTATACCCATCATAGAGTGGGCAATAGGACAGATCTAGCTGAACAAAATTATTTTTGTAACAGTTATCAGTGTTTTTGAGTATGCTGATTTTGAAAAAAAAAAAAATCAAAAACCTATGTTTTATCAAATACATCATTAATTTAAAACTTACTTTTCTGCATGAATAAGTGGAAACAGAGGATGAAATTTTGTACTATACCATTCTTACACTGCTCTCAAACTTTCATACATCACTGGGCCAGATCTGCTGAGTTGAGCCATTTTTAAAATTTAGGTGTCAAGGAAAATAGGTTTGCTATGAGAATGAAGAGGATGGAAATTGCTGAAGTTGTATAAGAGCAAATTTACATTAATCCCCAATCTTGTGCCAAATCAGAGGAAGCGTTTTTGGAAATAAACATGTGTCAAGGAAAGTAAACTTTCAGGAACTAACCGGTAAATTGTTGAATTTGACTGCAGGCAAAAAAAGCCAAATATGTTCAATGATTTATATTATGTAAAATGCGAGTAAAAAGATATTTGTAAGGAGTGTACTATTTGTCTTTATCTTTCCACAAATGACTTTTTCGGTGGACTAGTTCCTTATTACTTAAAGGAAATGTTATATCCTAAACGTAAACTCCAAAACTTGTTTTCTCTCCTTTTTTTATCCAGATGCAGTTTTTAAAAAAAACATTCTCATTGATGGTTTATATGATCCTTTTTTTTTTTTTTTTTTTTTTTTTTTTTTTTTTTTTTTTTTTTTTTTGTGGAGTCTGCTTTTTTGTATATGTGGCTAGTATCAAACCTCCTTTAGATAGCTAACAGATTCCAATTTTATCCAGTAGTATATCATAAATTAGATTTATTACATTACAATGACTTCACTCTGTCTCTCTCTATTAGTCAACAATTTCTCTTCTCACAACCATGGACATGAATTTGGTAAAAAAACCTTAGGCCAAATCTCACCTATGATATGAAATAAGACTGAAAAAACCCAATTCAACCTGAAAAAAACTATGGATGGTGTCAAAAAGATACTTTTTTTTCACAATTGAAGATCCCACATTATGCTGGGAAAGAAAGTAATTCTTTATATTTTAGTTGCAAAATTTTAACCACTGAATTTTTATTTTAGGTATTCTGTTTTTAAACTCAGTTGCTTTAAAGAAGGCTTTTCCTTTGCTGCTTATGACGATTTTGATGACAATTCACTTTGTAACACAAATTCAAACTGAGCTCATTGTATGATCTGCACAAATACATGTACATTAGCACATTTGCTCCAGTATGGGTCATCATTCAATTCCACATATGTTTTAATTTAACAAAATTTATTCAGGCAGCTCTTAATATTATTAGCAACCACAGAGGCTATGTTATGAATAAATGGGGTATTAAATTTAAGGAGAAGAGGAACTTGTTTTTGGACAGATAGATCAGTAATTTTGCTCACTGTGGTTCGCATCGCTTTAACTACTTACTGACACCAAACCAGATTTGTTTCTAGATGTCTAAATTGTAAAATGAGAAGAAAGTTTAAATCTCAGATAAAAATAAAATTCACTTTCTTTAAGAATACAAAGCTTATTTCACTTAGGTATTAAGGAACCAAAAGAATTCAAATTATGCATTGAGTACAATATTTTGATCAACATTTAAAAAAAAAATTAATCTTCCAGCTGATATAGTGTCTGTTTAGGATTTTATATTATTTTAACTATGGAAGCACCGATTAAACCAAGGAAGTATTCTTGTCAACTTTTACATTATATTTTTAAAATTGTAGATAGACCCAAGAATTTAAAATTTTTCCAAGAGATTCTAGGCATGAAGGTATTCAATACTATTTAATATTAAAGTTTATTCTGCCTTTAGTTTAGGCTTAAAAAATCAGTTATGTTTATAAGGTGCTGAGACATGAAGAGTACCGAAAAGAACGGTCACCATCAAACAAAAGGTAAGTTATCAAAGGTAGTTTCTTGAAATTATGAAATGGACTTTTCAAAGCGATAATCCTATTGATATAATCGATACTCCGAGATATTTAGCTAATCTAATTTATAAAACACTTTAAAACTACTCAATTACGATATAATAAAATTTGTATAACGAAATAAATATATTTCCAATAATTTAATTATGTATAATATAAATATGTATTATTTCTTGATAACTGTCGAAGAGGTGAAGGTTATTTCCAGTATCTCGCTAAGCAGTTAGAGCCTGGAAGCCCTAAAATTTAAATACGACATTGAGTAAAAGGCATTTTGAGCTGTACCACGCTTTTTTCTTTTTATTGATTACCCCTGATTTTTTTTCTGTTTCTTAATTTCAAGTATGGAGTTAAACCAAATACACTAAAGATTTGTAGCAGTTCGAATTGTCGTTCACTAGAACTAATGTTCCTACAATTGGATGTATTTTATAGACCATCGGCCCTTTGGAGCAAAACATTATTTGGTTATGGACCCGAGGACAAATATTTCGCTGTGGAATTAGTATGGAACTCGGAAGTAAGCTCTTATGACATAGGAAATGCTTACGAAGGAATTACAATCATATCTCGAGAATCTATAGCCAGGGCACATGCATTAAAATGGCCTATGAAATTAAAGGGACACTTTCATTGTATTGAATCTCCAGATGGCTATAATTTTTTCCTAATAGATGAACCTCAACCGATGGATAAAGGTTAGTCACAATATGAGAACATTAGTAATCTTCTTATAGTTTATAATTATAAAATACAATATAAAAATATTTATATCATGTTCAAATTAGAAATTTATATAGATATAAAAGAAACCCAAAGTGGTTTTATAAGATTTTTTATAGAATACGTAGAAAGTAGACCTATCGATCAGTAAGTATGAACTATAGCAGTCTTCAACCAAGGATAAAACTTAATACTTCTAATCATTTCAATGATGGACCTCTCTAGTGATATGGAAGAAAAATATATGTTTGATTATAATCATTATTATAATAACTATAATTTTATAAAAATATATAAAGCTGCCACATAAATTCCCGTAAAAACAAAGAACACAGGTTCAGATGTCAGATTATAATGGTACGCTGTATATGTAAATGCCAACAAAACATATTTTGCAAAGAAATTCACAAACAAAAGTATATTTAAATGATTTGAACATCGTTTACAACTCATTCACTTCACGCGAGACAATCGTTTCTCCCGTTCTGCACGAATCTACTTCGCTTCGAGTCCGTCCTACCTATTGTGCAGAGAGCCTTAGTGATGGTTTTAAATCAAACTGGAGGAGTTGAAATTGGTCAAATTACCTACATTAATATAGGGCAAAGATAAAAGTGAAAGATGATGAGAAGATTGGATCTTTAAGCTACATAAATAAGTTATTATTAAGCTACATAAATAATCATTTTAATTTCATCACTACCGAGAAGAAGAAGGAACGATTTAATAAAATCATAAAGTAAGGAAGATCCTTTTTCAATTTCATTCAACTAGGAACATAACTATGTGTATGTTACTGATAATTTAATTTTTCTAAAATCACTAGACAATTATTTTGCTATACAATGTCGTCCATTTAACGAAGGGGTTGTAGAAGACATGGAGAAGGGACAAGAATTTGACTTCGGGAATCCGTTAAGGCTACATGGGGGACGGGGAGATGTTTAACATACTAAAAGTCTCTCTCCACTCTTCCAACACCATTCATAAAATGGGAGGAAAAGCCCTCTTTTCAGTTTTTAAGATATATCCCGAAAACGGTACGTCGTACAGGATGGATGAATGTTTTCAAAGCTGACCACATTTCCTTGAAAAATCAATAAATTATTTTTTTTTTCGTATCTTTTTTAGTTTTTGAGATTCTTACCAACTAAAATCCAACATTTTTGAAAAATTTATTTTCCCTTATTATTTTTTAACTCCAAAACCTTCACTTACAAAATATCGACTGAAAGGAGTTAGGTCTAAATTGTAGATTATTTTATTTTTGCATATTGGTCAAAATTAATAGCAATTTAGCGTAAAATATGAATCTCATGATTATTTATACAAACACCACCACTACTTACTTTATAAAAATTCAGAATATGGACCATTTTCCAAATTTACTGCTATTTAGCAATCATTTTTTTTAAAAAATTCAGTTTTTCTTTTAATTTTATGAACTTCAGATAATGCTCCTTCATAATATCCTGAAGCAGGCATACGCTTAATAAATAGTTTTTGTGATATCATTTATTTATAGAAGGTTGTTGTGCTTTGAAATTCTTTTAGCCTGTCCACTATTTCACTGCTATCAAATCTGTTATGATAATAAAAGCCAACATAGAACATAATATCCAATTTCATATACAAAAATTCTTTTTAACATCATATCCTTAAGCAGGATCTAAGGTGACTAATAAAAGCTTTTAATTCTATTTTATTTGATATAGATGAACTGACTTAGGAAAAATATTCTCATGACTTTAAGAAAAAAAATACTAAGAAAAATCCCACTCCACTATCCAGCAATGCCATCGTGTGGTTGACGTTATCTCGTCTTCTTTGGAGCCCTGAATGTACTGCGCGGGAGTCTTTTTCAATGTTTGGTAAGCTATGGTTGACAAGCTTTTGATCGTGTTTGGCACCCGGGACTGGTTTACAAACTCCGTAAATTGCTACCTTCTACATACTTTCTCATCGATAGATTATTTCAAGTAAACCACAATGGTTCCTGTCCGCCCCTCTTCTCTCAGTCCGCTGGTGTTCCTCAAGCATGTATGTAGAAAAGTTCTGAAATATACAATATTTACATCTTATCGGTATTGATTTTTTTTTAAGTACTTGCAAGTGACTACCACATTTTTCATCTCTTTTACATCATGAAACAAAGTGGAAAGGTTACAGAAAGAAACAAAGGCTTTCTGCGTCCTGTTTTCTTATTTTCTTAATCACCTTTTAGGCTGATAATTGTCCTTTGTAATAAGGGTATATTGGAGGGCATTTTATGAACGCGCTAAGGAGTTGTATAAACCGTATGCCAGTTGTAAGATGTGTTATAGTAATTGATGTGTTCGATCTAAAATTCAAATTATATTTTATAACAATACTTGAGGTAGAGTTGAAAAGATGACAGCCATTTTTTTAGGTTTACTACCAATCAAACTGATATCATAGACTTATAAAGTCTCAGCCTCAACTTTGTGGCAAGGCTAGGGAATATCATCATTCCCTAGCCTTGCCACAAAGTATGCCCGAGCATTATACATTTTTTTGTAACTAGATTACAATTGATGATTATAAGCTTAAAGTAGGAAGGAAATGTTGACCTCAATGTAGGAAATGATATATAAATAAAACTATCAACATTCAGGAGGTCAATGGTTCTTTAAAACCTCTATAACTGAAACAAGACCAAAGTTGGAGAATGGCCCGTACACCCTTCCTATACTACGTATTACATAATACCTATGGAGTTATGTATTACGGTAATAACCAAATTACTATTTTGTACAGATCACGAAATTCAGTACACAATATTAAATTCCCTCAAGATTACACATAAATACCAACCGACGATAAATAAAACGAAATGTAGAATGATTTATACGTCAGTGACAAGATTAGTCGAAAACACTAATTTGAATCAACATGTGGCAGCCAAAGCCTGCACGAGTAATGATAAAGGAGTGATGTTTTAATTTAAGAGATGAAAATCAATTTTCTGGATTTTAGAGATCGAATATCTCGAAAACTAGAAAAGGTGAGAGAAAAAAATATGAACATTCTTAAAAATAGTGGTGTTCTTTTTTGACATTTATTGACTTGAGTAATAACTAGTGTAGAAAGTTTCTTAAGAAATTTAACAAAAAGATATGATTTTAAAATTTATATAATTATAAAATGCAAGGAATTTTTAATACGTCAAATATAAAATCGAATGGTCAAATACAAAATTAGTAAATCCAAGTTTATCATAAATAAATATTATTTTTAAACAATAGCCTTTCTTTTGGACAAAGGTGTCACAGGAATCATTTTAGCCATGTCAATAGCTACGCCCAAAAATATCCCTAATAAAAAATATTTTTAAAAACACATTATTTTAACTTTTTAACAGATCCTGTTATAAACTTAAGTCTGAATTCAACACATATCGCTACAAGCGCTAATTACTGGATACAACTTTGTGGAATTGGGCTCATAAGCTATAGATACAGTAAAATAGTTCTTTCATACGGATCAAACCAACCCTATCTGGTGATTTGTTATAAGAAAGGTATGATTATGATTTATACTTTATTTATTTATTATTACTAGTGATGCTCAAATATAAGATAGCGTACTTTTGTCTGTATAATAGGTGTTCTACTGTTAGCCGATACAACTTTTACTCCATTTCTTGCCTGAGTGACAGAGACCTTCAGTTGCCGAAGATCTGCCCCACCTCATTCCTCCATCTTCCCTGTTTATCCATCGTCCTCCATTCAGAACATTATGTACTATCTATCTTATGACCTATTTTCCACCACTAAACCTCATAATTTGGCCAATCCACTTAACAACGCTGCAAAGACACGATGGTGTTCAGTTTGCATTGTTTTAGAACTGCCAACAGATTAATATTTATGCTTTCCGTATTTTAATTAATTAAAGAATTTCCCGTCTTTGGATTCAATAATTAACTCCAGTTTAAGATTGTATATTTTAAAATTCTAGCAAATTCGGTGTACTTTTTTTAATCTTGTCAATTAACTTAAACGGTTCATTTTTTTATATAACACAGCACAAATATAAGTTTACAAAGACATTCTATGTTTGGGTAGATAAATTACAAATAACAATTCAAGAACGATAGTTGAATTTATTGGTTATGTAGCACTGTTTCTATGAATGTTTATTAGTAGATATTTACGTTTTCTTTCAGTTTCCATCTTTATTTTGTTCCTTTTTACATATATAATGTAAATTAAATGTAATAGCCGACAAAAGTCGAAAGAACAAAATAAGCGTGTGGATTTCAACGTTTGTTGCGTATTTCGTTTACCAGGCAAGGTATTTATACAAGTCTTGAATTTACGGCAAGTGGTAAACGTGTAAATCCAGCATGACTCACGTGAAACCTCCCTTATGCATGCAAATTTGTGGATTTAATATTCCAAAGTTGTTCCTTTATGATATTGCTTTCATAGTAAACGGACTATAACATTTTTGTTTCTATTTGTGAAATGATAAGTAATTTCTTATACATCGTGTTTCCACTATAGATATTTTCAATAAGATGTTTTTTTTGTTGTTTGTTTTTTACGGATTGTGATAGAAAATTAAATTTTACTACTTTTACTATTTAAAGCCATAAATCACCAACAAACCGCAAACAATTAGTTATGATTTTTGACAATTTGCGGACAAACCGAACAAACTTAGAGAGCAAAATCATTTCCGTTTTCAATGTCTAGTAAGGATTCCCCAAACCAACACAATTGCAATTTTTTCAACCAGTCGAGGAAACTAAAAAAGTCATGGTTATGTTGAATCTAAGATTCTATAGTTTAGGGCAAAGGATAACACAGGTCATGGAGTTATGACAATATTTATTTAACATAGTAACAACACGAAACGGAACAATAGAAGAGACTAACACGTATATATAATGCGTAAGGTTATACATGAAACGTGGTCGAGACAGTGTTGCCACATATCCACAAATAAATTATCCAACAGGTGACACATCAATAAATACATAACTCAATTAATTATACATGGTCATATCTAGGATTAAAACGTGGAGGGGAGGCAAGCAATAGTCAATCGGTAGTGAAATTTAAGCACGGAAAAGGCGAATAAACCAACATTTTAAGAAAATTATATATAATTGTCTTAGTGCTTTATTAGTTATTGTTGCTTGAAAAAAAAATATTAAATTAATGTTTGGTTTTTTTACTTTTAGAGGGGGAGGGCAGTTGCCATTTAAATACACTACTTAAATACTTGGAAGCATACTCTTCCATCAACATCATATCAACTGGTAACAACAAATAGAGAATCAATAAACTTAACAAAAAATGTGTCTTCTTATTGAGATATGGTTAGATTAGGAGTAAGGAAGTGGAAAGATTATAATATGATGGACATTCCTCCCTATATATAGACATTAGAACAAGCTGTGATGGAGTAATGAAAAAAATAATCATAGTTATTTCATTACTTTTTTTTGCAGAACCTATTAGCCATGGTTCAGGAAAGGGTAAAATTGTGCTTTCTATACCACTCAGGGATTTGCAAGATATTGAGACTTCATCAAGGGATACTAATCGTACAATAATAGCTCCTTTAAAATGTGTTGAAATTTCTGAAAATAAAACAGTAAATCTCCTTTTCCTAGCTGATAGTGTAAGTATGCATTTAAATTGATTTTCAACATACATAGAACTTAAAAACATACTGGTTTCTTCTTGAAACTATGGTCCATGTGATAAATACACACATTTCAAAGTATAACATATAAAAGTAAAAATATAACATAAACATACAACTACATATAAGGAACATGGATGACTCATTCTGGTATTTTTGTGGTTCACTAAACTCCTAATCTAACAATTAGCTTAGGTAATGCTTACTAGTAATCTGGAAACTAATTCCTAAGAGGTTGTTTTTGCATAGATTAAAACCTTCACACTTACTTCATTGTTTGGTAATTGGTGCATTTCACCAGTTATTACAATATAAAATTACTTTTCTGCCATTTCTATTATCAATTTTTGTCATAAGCTTGTGTACTATACCTTTAAAGGTATGGAAAATGTTTGTAATATCAAAAAATAAACTGTCTTTTGAGTTACCATAAAAGGAAAAAAATTAATAAATAAATAAAATATATTTTTGATAAACTTTATGATCTTTTATTGATTATTTATAGTTTATAAAAGAAAAAAACTGTAATATAATAGGAACTTTTTTAATCTTATGTGATTTTTTCTTATTAGGATTGCCATGAAATTTGTTTTCTTGATGAAGAAAGTTTTAGGATTATATCACGTTATGATCCATTAGGAGAAGCTTTTTTACACTACAGTATGAAGAAGTTTGAAAAGAATGTAAAACGAAATACAGAAATTCATCCAAAAATTTCCAAGAAACTATGATATCAATAATGAACAATATTACTAATAACTCTTATTATGAAATACATATTTACAATCTATGCTGATAAAATGATGTATCATTTTCATTCAGAATTTTAAAAAACAAGACTCAAAAAATGCCATTTTCAGGAAACAACATATAATATTTTATGCTTTCTCAAGCATAATGGCACAATCTCTTTTTTAATTATGCCCCTTTGTAACTCTAATTTTTCACTATCCTACTCTCTCCAGTTTTGGCTAATTACAAGGAACACAATTTAAATTTTTTGATTTGTCTGTTTAAATTTTTAAGGTTATGAGTTGAGTCTATTATTAGTTCCTTCTCTTGGCACTAAAGTTATATTAAATATTAAAAAAACTTTTATGGAATAGGATTTGTTATACTATACCAAGTATACATACTACTACCTGGTTACTCCCAATTATTCTCAACCATCAGCTTTTAACACTCAAACTTACATATCAACATTATCATACATTGAATTAAAACTATCGGATAAAAGTATCATCCTATTATACATAGTTAGCATGAGATGGCATACCCTACTCTTCTTCAAAGAGAAAGTGAAGCCAATAAGAGGAAATTTAATCATCCTTTCATTACCCAGGTTTATATTGAGGTAAATAGGAATTGTTCTGATGAAAATTTATTTTTGTTTTGCATGAAATTTTTTGAAGTGATGTATTATTTTATTAATAACTTATTCATTATATATATATTTATATATTATATGATTGATCTAAACAATATACCTAAATACCTGACTAATGAATAGTAGTCAATAATCCTTTTTTTTTCATTTCTTTTAACTGGTTATCCATTTATATTAAAAAAAAATAAAATAATGGTAGCCTTACTTATCTTATGTTTGAAACAGACACTTATAGTGAGTTTATTGGTTGATATATGACATGTCACAATCTCCAAATAATAGAGATAGTAACAAAAAATGTAAAAAAAACAATGTATCTTTATATATTGTTTTGAGGTGTTCCATACGAAATCACCAAAAGGTTTAAACCTTAGATTATCTTGATTTTTTGTATATTAGTAATGCTAACTAAATAGGTTGCAATTTTTGTTTTCTTCTTTAAGGAAAAAAAAACTCGCTTCTTAACTTCAGACACCTATCCAATCTACAATCATATAAGAAAATGTCAGATATACCAACATATACATTTATTGTTAAGTTTTAATAATTCACAATTATGTTATATTTATTGATAAAAATCATTACATTGATTGAGAAAAACTAATTATTTTTCATTGCTATGTTATAATCTTAATTATTATTCATTTTACATTTTCCCTAAAACTGATTTATCTAGATTTCTATAATATCATTTTTTATTATTTATTTTCAGACAATCTGAAAAAAATATTTAGTAAAATTTATTATTGACATATACGGTTTTAATTTTTTAATAATACCTATTAGTAGACTTCCTTCTACCTGTCCCTATCCTTCATACTACAAAAGTGCTTATATTTATTTTTTAATATAATTGTAGATTGGTCTAGATGATCAGAATTAAATTAAGAGATACAAAGTTGTGAGGGTTTTTTATTAAATAGAAAACAAAAACAGAAAAATTTTGAATCCTTGGAAATAAATTAAATAATGAAGATTATTACAAATATATTTTATTTTTTTACATGAGTAATTCTTTTAACTTAAATTTTGCTAAATTGCCGATTTTAAAATGTAAAAATCAAATGTTAGCACTTTCAATGAGCATTGAAATAAGTTATAACACATCCCTCCAGCATACTATGTTGTAAATCTACAAGCATTTTTGTGATCCAGAACAGGGTGAAATTCGGCTATTTCCTCAATTTTGAAAAATTTACATTAAAAACTAATCATGTAAACAAATATTGCAAAAATATATTTGTAATACATTTAGTTGGTATTAATAAAAATTACAGTAATTCCATTGCACTGAGTTAATCAAAATTAAAGAGTGCTCCGAAGAAAAATATTAAATTTTTTAAAAATCTTGTTTAAGGATAGTCTTAATGTCCTATTATTTAACATATTACAATATTATTTTATAGCTTAAATAATAAGTTTTTATTTAATTTTAATAATTACAGATATAAATTTGGTAGTAAAATAAAATGTTATCATAAAAATATGTTTATAATTTTTTTTCTGTTTAGTTATAAATACATTTGTTGGAAAATGTATAACAAATAACTATTCATTTCAAAGATAGTCAGTATCTAAAATGGTCTCAGCTTGAAAAAAGTTTTCAAAATTTCACATACCATTGACAATCCATTTCAATTATAATCCATATAATAATCAGATGTATTACAGTAAATACATTAATCTTAAGTATAATAAAAGGTGTTCATCCATGTGAAAAATAACTACATTATACATACTTATTCCCACTTGTCATTAATTTAGGGGATGTATAAATTAACAGGATAAAAAAATTTGTAATTTGTTACACAGCACCGTTTCACTAGTGAAAACTAAAATGTAATACCAGTAAGTACCATATGCTAGAACACATTGATTAAATAAAAAACAGGACAATGTAATTATGAGTAGATTATATAATTAAACCAAGAAATGTAAATAAAAGTAAGAAATACTGTAGCCCACAAATATTTGTGGTTTTAAATTATTAAAAAATTGTTCAAGAAAAGTTAGAAGACAAGTTGAACAATCAGATTTATGATTAGAAAATACATTTTGTTTTTCCTATAATAAGTTCAAATAACTTCTGAATATTTACACTTCTTGAACTTACAAACAACTGATTTTTATCCTGTACTGATTAAATAAAAATAAACTAAGATATTTCATTCAGTCATCATCACTTCTGTTGTAACTATCATTATCTATTTCAATTCTTAATGGGGAGAATGAGCTTCCCTTCCGAGGACATTTCATATATCTGGTCCTTAACACTGATTCAGCACTAATATCACGTTTTTTAAGAGACTTTTTCTTTTGAAGTTTATTTCTTAAATCTCCTGTGTTTGGTCGAGTCACGATTTCATCGCTGTCTGAACTTTTATGTGATTTGTAGTCCTCCCTAGAACATTATTCTTATGAAACCAAAAATAAAAACAAAAAAGTGTAATAACAATAAAAAGATTATAAACATTATGGACAGCCCCATCAAATGTACAATCACTCTATAATTATAAATAACCAATCTAATAAAAAATGTGAATATTAAAAAAATATGATCATTACAATAATAATAATACTTAAATTGAAAACTACATTTGTACTTTTGAAGACTATAGATTACGAAATAAAGAGAGCTGGAGAAATTTTTTTAAATTTTAAAAAGAAAACATTGAACATAGGCTTACTTAGCATATGAAAAAAAATAATAGAATTTTTTTTAAAATTTTTTCTCTTTAAAGGTAATTTACAATGTTTCCTGTTTTTTTTGTCTTTTATGGGAGAATTATTAACGTCAGCCCGATATCTAGTTGTAAATAATCATCAATTTGATTTTGAAAAACTGAAATAATAGATATAGCTGAAAACACTAGAACAAGAAAAATCAATGCATATTACAAAAAATATAAAACAGGTAGTAAATTATAAAACAGACACATTATACAGATATGATTAGTAAAAAAGGTTTCTCAAAAATCAATCAATATAAACATAAATATAATGTAATAAATAGTGCTATGATCAATATAACACAAAATGAACAATATTTAATTTTAAACAGTAATTAACCATGAAATATAAAATAAGAAGTGGGCAGTTGATAATTATAAATGTGTTTTCGTTACGTATAAAAGGTTGAAGTAAGAAGATTAATAAATCATCCAGAAAATTAGAAGACAAGAGAAAAACGGATCATATTTAATCTACAAAGAACAAAGAATAAATCAGTGAGCATATAAGCTCATCTTCAATAGAATGACTTCTGAAAATAAGAGCATAAAATAAAATCAGAATTATTATTAAAAACACACGACCCTTTGAGGTAGATGTGTTAGTAACTGCGGTTAATGTATTAGGCACTGTTGAAAAAAAAATATATCAATAACTCACCATTCTTCATCAGAGTAATCACCAGAATTATCAATTTCGATTCTAAGTGATACATCTTCTTTTTCATCATCATTCCATTTACTATTACTATCAACATCTTCATAATCAGAATGATCTCTTTTTCGTTTACGACCAAGACGATCTCGTAGATCAGGTTCGGGTCTTTCTCGATCTCTCCTATAAATATTTAATAAAAAATTCCATTTTAAGGGTAATAGTAAGTATAAATGCATTTTTCAGAGTCATTAGCCAATAAGAAAGAAATTATAGAAGGCAAGACTCAGCACAACATTTTATTGAAGAACATCTCTACTCTTTTATCAAAGCAATATAGAATTATTACAACTTCTAGATGGTTTTAATTAAAATGCAACTGTCAATCAGGTGGGTTAAAGGGAAAAGTTCCTTTAGTGTCTTTCAAGTGTAATATAACACTAAACATTTAATTGTAAATTCAAGATCCTTTTCAATCCTAACCAATATTACTAGGGAGTTAAATAAGTGTAGTGTTTATTTATTGTAATAGTAAATTAATTTTTTTATACCTACTTTAATATTTAACATCAAATGTTAAATATCTTCAAATATATAAAATATCCTAACCCTTAACAATACACTTTGTAATGGTTAATACATTTCTTAAACATTTAGTTAACAATTTATTTCAAAACCATGGTTATGATTGACTATAAAACATTAAGATATTTATGAACCATCACTGACTACATTAAATCAAATTAAAACTCACCTTACACAATCAATATTATTGAACGTAATACAGCACACTTGTCAGTATTATTGTTACAATAGACCCATAAAACAGTCAATATGATATTGACCGTTTATGAGGCCCTCAAGTAAAAATGTGAATAGATACTAATGCACAATGCAGTTGATTCTCCTGACGCCCCTTCCATTTGAGGTGGTTGTGAAATATAATAAATTATTTATTTAGTATTTTGAGCTCAAATTGTTTCACAACAGTCACAGGATATAACTGAATAATTTGAGACATCAAGTTCAAAATTGATTGTGTAGCTCATTCAAAACATCGCATACAATGAGTAAGTTATGTGATACTCCTAAATACATTGCTCTCCTTTTGGCTTCCCAGTAGTCAGGTAATAACATTATTCAGTTAGGCAAACCAAAAACAGACTGATCATCAGAAACTTATTATTAACAAGAAATAAAGTAATGAGAACATTACCTAATATTAGATCTCAATTTATTCCTCTCAAGAATTTTCTTTTCCTCAATATCAGCTTGCATTTTTCGTATTGTTGGTAAATTATCTTTTGAATCACTTTCAGTTTTAAGATCATTCCTAAGCAATCTTTCAGTAATTGTTTTTGGTTTTTTCACATCTTTATTTCTTAAGAGGTCCCTAGCATCAATCACAGGTGCAGCAGCAGTGGCTAGAAGTTAGTATAAAATATGTTTAATAATTTAATTTTTTTTTTGTTAGACAATACATTTACAATTTAATGAAGTTATAAAATTGTCTTAAGTATATAAAATGGGTGTTTTATACCATAATTTTAAAAACTAACATTCATTTATTAAATATTTTATTGATAAAAATAAAAATTATTTTAAAATTATGAGAGATAGTTGACTGTGGATGACTTATATCAGGAGAAGATGGTTGGGGGTGCAGTCTAAATAAAACACAAATAAGATGATGTAACTTATTTAATTGTGCCAATGTTTCAGCTAGAATATCTAGCCTTCATCAGGGCTAAGAACAGAACAAGATAACAACCAATGAATATAGAAAATAAAATATAAACAGAATGACACAAAATAAATAATTTTCTTTTTCTTTTCATAATTTTAATTTTTAAATTATTAATAACTAATATATTCATATTTCTTTGCATTATATAACTTCATTTTTATTTTATTTCCTCAATTATGTTATTTTACCTACTTATTCAATTACCTATGTATACATTTAATTTTCCACTTTATTTTATTAATTCCATTCTGTAAAATTATTTATGTCATTCTGTATATATTTTCTATAATCATTGGTTATCTTGTTCTGTTCTTAGCCCTGATAAAGGCTAGAAATTCTAGCCGAAACGTTGGCACGATTAAATAAGTTACATGAACTTATTTGATTTTTATTTTGAGCGCACCACCAACCATCTTCTCCTCATATAAAAATTATTTTAATTAAATAACTTAAAATACTTGGAATAATTAAAAAAAAATTAAACACATATCTTTGTTTCGTAAACAGTTTTATATCAGTAGTCATTTTGCAGTTTTTTGCATTTAAAGTAAGCAACTCTTTCTAATGTTTTAATTATGTTTAACAATTGTCTACATTTTTGAGTCACAATGTGAAAATTTCAGACTAACAAAATGATAGAAGGTCAGTTGAATGATTTATATCCCATCATCTAAATTTTAAACAGATTGAAGTAGCAGGTATTTTCGTCATATGTAATCAAGTAATTTGACTAAGTATAGTGTTGCTTGTGAGTTTTTGACCATTTTGATTGAAGAATCTTCAAATAAGGTTGAGGTTAATAGATCTTGAAGAAAAATTTTAAACTTACAATATTTAATTTAGCTCAAACATTTGAACAAGTCTTCAGGCAACACCAAACATGGTCAAATTGCATGATCAAAATAAATACCACTATCTTCAAAAACTGGATTCTTAAAATTTGGATTTTAGTTTGTCCTTAACTTTTTTAGAAGCAGTATATTTATTATGATTGAAAACTCCATAGGTAATTGCACCATTTTCTTCAAAGTTCATCTTTATCATTAAAATGTCTTTTAGGTCTGCAATAGCCTGTAAGAACTCCTATTAGTAATCGGACATCCACACTAACTTAAATTTCTTGGAGCTCACCAATGCCAATGACTCTAATGCCTGTTTACTCTCTCTCACCTATGTAGAGGAGACTCAAGGTCTTGAAGGGCAGACTGATTATGAAAAGATGGTGATGTCTGCCTTTTCACAGTTAATGACTTCAGGACTGGTAGCTGCCGAAAAAATGGCTAATATTTCTGCCTGAAAAAAGTTGAGTACTTGCCTAATAGGAAGTTTAGTTCTATGCCTAAATCTTCGACATAGACTCCTGCCCCTGTTAGACCAATCAAATCTTTCCTTGATTCATCATTGAAGCAGGATAGATAATCTCTTGGGGTTTCTATGGAGCCTTATACCCAATCCTCTGTCTTTGGGTACAAGTAGCTAATTTTGGAGTCCAAAGCAGGTGTTCTATCTAGCAGTATTGTAATACTGGTAACTCACTTTCCACCACTTTGATTGTTGTCAGGACCCATCACAGGGTTGTAGCGCCTACTGATAGATAGATTGTTGTCAGGACCCATCACAGGGTAGTAGCGCCTACTGATAGATAGATAGATTGTTGTCAAATGACCAATACGGTTTCCCATCTCTTACCACAGTCTATTTTCTTTTATTCTTAAGTAAGAAAGTAACACTTCCCCTTTAACCAATAAGGAGAGTGGTATTAAAGAGAACATGATTTCTATTGTTTTAGTTGGTGTTGTGCGAAATGCCCCTGTTATGCCAATACAGACCATCCGCACAGGGAAGCCCTGTGTAAGGCAGTCCACCATATAATGCTACCATAGTAGATTCTGGGTCTTATTATTGGTGTAAAAAATTTAATACATAAACCTTGGCTTGAAATCCCAGGTTATGCCAACAGCGGATCTTACTAGCCAATAGGTGCTGCACTAGTTTTTCTTTTGAGTTCTGCCTAATGAGGTCCACAGTTAAGTTTAGCATCCTAACTAAAAATGAGGTATTTGACATTTTGACTTAATTGAGGTTGATTACCAGAGAAAGTTGGGGTTCAAAAGTTACCTAATTTCTGCTTTCTAGTAAATAGAACCAACACAGTCTTTGATGAGTTTACTAAAAGCAATATTTCATTGCACCAAGTCTGTATAACATCACATGCACACTTGTATTAGTTCTATGATAGTACTCATGAACATTCCTATAAAGAGAATCAGTCCATCATCAGCAAATGCCTGACCGAATAACCCAGCATCCTCAAGTCTTCTCAATAAGCTGTCCATAACTAGGCACCATAGCAACAGTGAGATGCAGCTCCTCTCAAGGTTTCCTGTCACTGCCTGCACCTGTAGTCTGGTGCCATCTTCAGAAACAGCAATTATTCTATTATTTAGAACATATCTGACCCTATGTTACTACCGCATTCGGGCCAGAAATGTCTCATAAGGCTTTACAGGCTGCCTAAAGTAAAACATAAGAAATATGCAATATTTTCTAATCTATAATATTAGTTGAACTAAAATTAAAATCTAATTTTAACAAGGTAAAAAAAGGAAGAACGGTGTATATTCAGAAAATAAAACTATTGTTACTTCTGGCTTCAAAATTTCTCCACTGTCGAGCAATATCAGACCAAGGATTTCCAGTATCGTGCTTAGGTTTTTTAGCAATTTCGTCACCTTCATCCAAGAATAAGTTTCTATTATAAACACCATTTCCTCCTGAAACATTCATATAATAATAATATTCATTAAACTACATTGATAACTATATTATCAGAAGTTAATAAACATTTCCAACATTTGTACATTTGGAGAAAATTAACTCATTATTACAAAATGTAACTATAAAAATTAATCAAACAAAGTTATGATTTAACAGTTAGTAAAGCATATCATATTTACCTTGCACCATAGATATTTAAAAATTGTAACTACCTGGCAATGGAGTATTCTGAGGCTGAGTCCCTTTTTTATCAAAACATGTAGCAAATCTGAGGAACAAACTTGGAGCAAGAGGGTGAGAGTGACCCTTACGCCAAATTCCTGGAGGAAGAGCACATCTTATATCTTCAAGATTTACAGTTTCTTCATTTTCATCCTAATAGAATTTAGTTAGTAATTTCAGTTTTAAAAAATTTAGTATTAACATATGAAATTAAAATATACCGATTTATCTGCTTCAAATTCAAGTTGGCCTTTTATCCTGATTGAAAGATTTTCCAATGCTTTTGCACAAGATTCTTCTTCTAACCATACAACATTACAGCACTTATCACTTAACCATTCAATAGATGCAGGTGAAAAATCACTAAAATATGCAAATACATCATGAGTTTTCATACTATCCGTTCCATACAGATGTAATGCTTCTTTTCTTGTGTTTGAATCAACCCCCATACTAAAAATTAAGCATAATGTTATACATCATCCTGCACTCTGACAATGAAAACAACTAAGTTTAAAAACTTCTTAATTTTAAACCTATGGTATAACTTTTTCAGTTTTGGATTCATATTGTTTTTACTCTTTGTTTCTGTCAACCCAAATCTTTTAGCTCTTAATATCAGCCTATCATCTTCCTATAACAAACCATGTAAACATCTATCAGAACAGATTCTATTATAATGATAATGTGAGAAAACAGCTGTGAAAAATTTAATGGTAATTTACAACAAGCCTAAGAGTTTAGTTAACTCACTAAATCAGAGACATTGTTATCATCCTCTACAAGTTCTCCATCTTCAACTTCTTCATTTTCTTTAACCAAATTATCATCACATACTTCCATTTCAGAAAACGCACTCATTTCAGTGATGCCTAATTCTTGAAGGAACAAATACACAACTAAAATAAATGGAATAACAAGAGTTGAACAATAAGCCAAGGTTATGTTATGTTTTTCGATGTGCAGAATGGCAACTACATAACATTGTTTCAAAACACTAGAGAAAGCATTTTTGAAAATCTACTTCTTAGCATAAATTTTGTTTAATAAGTTTGTTTTGTTAATAAATAATTTGATAAATCCTGATGATGATTAATATTTCTAAGGTCGTGTATTTATAAAATAATAATTTAACTGTAGATTATCATCATTTAATTTTTGAAGAAGGAAGAAAAATTGTAATTAACTATGTAGTAGTGGATAACTATTTTTTATTCCTCCTTGACCGCAGCCCGTATCCTTCAAATTAACTTACGACCAATAATATATATACATCATCATTTTAGTTCATGATACTAATATTTCAGAATTACTAAAATTATCAATCATTTATGATAAAATCATAATTCCTCCCACAGTTTTGTATGACTCCTTATTTAGGCCTTTCAAAACATATCGGCTTTTCAGCTCGTTCCAAAATAATACAGAATACAATTGAAACAGGAGAGACCGACTGAGATACTGTTGACATTAACGAGACTAAAGGACATAATATATTTCCGGCAGAAGAAAGTAATTGTGACAATCTATACAACGGCATTTAAAATATAAAGTGCCATAAAACACAGCCGATTACAATGGAACTTGATACAAACGTTTCTAACAAGCTCACTAACAATTACTTAGGGGTAAACCAGTCTTATGTTACCCTAATAAGAAAACATCGCATAATGAAAAATCAGATATAAATAGCGTAGGTGATTTTCCTTATTGAACAAATGAAGTTGAGTTAGAACATTCAGCAACTTTATGTATGATTCAATTTTTCGTTCGATCCGCTCACATGATGATTCTGTAATCTGGAAATAGCTTTTACAGTAGAGCATCTATTTATTCGGATATAGAAGTATTAGTAGGACTCCCACAGTCATAGACTAAATGATCACATGCAATTTAAGGTATAGGCCGGTTGTCGACTATGAGCTAAACCGTACAAGTTAGCTTAGTAAAGGTCAAATAGCTGATGATTTTAGTTAGATGATTATCATGAAATTTGGTTTTAATGATAATCTTACCAATCGCGAACTATCAAAACTAAGCTAAGGAAACTAATTGTTATGAGTCATACTAAGCTCTCTTTTCTGTACAGATTTTTCACACTTAAGGTGTTGGAGCTACTATATCCAGTTTTTAAGAGTGAATGCCGAGAATATTAACTTTGTTTACTCAGAATTACTTATACTCGTAAGTATTTGTGCGATTTTGGGCTCCAACCTAAATTGAAATGAATCCGCTAGGGTTTGTTTATGTCTTGAGCAAGTGGAATTTCAGGGTTGATCAAATAAATGTAGTAATAATAGTGTAGATCAGTGATTGGCAACCATTAAAACCTGAAATTATCCATTATAATTGCCATAGGTATTTTTTTTCAATAAAACTCGATTCTACTTGTCTCACCAACTTATTGATGAAAGAATCATTAAAATTATAATAATAAAGGGTATTTTTATGCCATTTATTCAAATTTTCCCCTCAACTCGAGAAATTATGTTCCTGAAAAAAAAGATAAATCAATTGAAAACCTGTTGTTTTGAGTAGTTGAAACCATCAAATCAAAGAAACTGCATTAACCGAAAATAGAGTATTTTTAAAATAAACGCCACCTCTCCCGACCATAACCTATAGGGAAAAGTGGGAGAATTCTCTTCTGAAGGGAAGAAGTGTTTATACTTCATAGGTTATAAGGATGGTTCTCAAAAATATGTCAATAGTAGTAACACTGCAGTATTTCATTATGAAGGATTTATCTTACCGACATTTTTTTAGTTCAACGTAAACGTTAATTTTCAGAAGAGTTTATTTATGATTCCTATTACCATCACATCCCTTTTCAAAATATATTATTTTGTTGTTATAATCTCACGGTTTTGCTTCCTATTAAGGCCATTTAATGTGTGCTGTTGGTTTTTTAAATATCTGCCAGTCCAACTAGGAGATTTAAGTTCTTGGACTTCTGATTCTCATTACCACCACTGAATTATTGTTAGTTACTTAGTAGTCGTCCTTAAATGGAATTTTAAGTGTTTCCAAAACCTGATGAATGCAACCGAAATCTTCCTTTACCTTTATGCTTGGTAAACAAAAGAAGGAAAAAACTTCGGTATCCATATGCTTGTTTTTTCTTTTGATTTTTTTCGGCTATAACATTCGATTTAATCTATTTTTACTGTAATAAGGAACAGAATAAAGATAAGAGAAATTAAAAGGAAATGTAAATTTACAATGGAGGTTGTAGATGACAAAAAATCATATAAATAGAACTACATAACCCAAAAATTCAACCTAAAAAGTTCTAAACTTTTTATCACAAACGTTTTAATTTTATTACCCAGGCATATAATGTCTTCATAAAAATATGTTTGTGCTATGTTAAATCACAAATAAAATACTAAAGTTGATTAACAAGGCTTGAAACAAAGTACTACAAAATTTACCGAACCAATAGAATTTTATATTTATAGATTTTTATATTATAGAACAAACATAAACAAGAGTTATTAATTAACTTCAAAGGTGGGGGAAATTCTTTAATTAATTAAAACACGGAGAGCACAAATATTTTACTCGAATTTCCATTGTTTGGCAAACGTGTAGAGACACCTTTACTTTTTAGGAAAAGGAGAAAGATTAAATTGATTTATGTGTGTGCATGTGTATGTACATATATTAATATTTACTATGCATTGATATATCAATATTTTTGAATAGAGATTTATTTGAAATTATGAATAAATATTATGGAATGATATCCAATTTCTTTCAATCCAATTCTATTTTTTTTTTAACGGAAATATATCAATACCATGTTCTGTGATTCCCTTGCTAGAATGATCCTCAAATTTAGTTTAGTTTAATTATTCTCATTAAAAACTTTTTTTTTATGTGTCTAGGTACCAATTGTTGAAGAAGTACCTTTTTTAAACTCTATTTTGTAGCGCACACTATTCTTTATGATCGCAGATGAAAATTTAGGTAATTTTGAATCCCATGGAATGGGAGCCATGAAAAATTAGGGAATTTATGAAAGTGGTCACTCGCTCGAAATTTTCTCCAAGAAAATGAAGCTTCTTTGAGAATCATACATGCGGACACCTAAGGGATCCTTTTCAGTTGATTTCTAAATTAAATAGTCGCTAAAGTTTTGGAAATATTTCAGCGCTTCTTCTGTATTTAATTGTCGTCTTATCATCTTTCCTAGTAAAAACTCGCAAGAATTATCGTATTGATAACAGTTTTAAACAAATCAGTACTTTCATTCAAAATCTTGATTCTACTTGGACTCAGGAACGGATCAAGACCAGACTTCAACAAAAAAAATCCAAAAATCCTAGACAGAGCGTAACATAGATGGCATAAGTTTAAAATTTTGTTTATAAATATGTTAGTTATTTAGTCTTTCCAAATTCTTCAGATTATAATATTTTAAAACTTCAGGACCCTTCTTATTGGAAGATTAATGGTTGACGGTATGTAATAGATTGTAGGAAGATAGTCCAGATGGCAGACAGTAAAGGTATATAACAGGAAAAAACTATTTATTGGTTACAAACGTTTCGTCCCACTTTGCAGGACTTCGTCAGAGATGAATGAGAATAAGGTAAGAACATAGTAAACTATGACAAAACAAATAGAAAGGGAGTAGAAAGTTAAATAAAAAAGAAAGAAACAAATTTAAGAGAATATATATATGTAGATGGATAGATAACTAATTAATAATAGGTACAGTAAAGAGTGATAAAATTATAAATATAGAACTAGAGTATTCATTACTATAGTTCTATATTTACGATTCTGGTACCTATGTTAACTGCCAAACGAGACTATATTCCTTTATAATTAGGACCCTTCGCTATAAGGGCCCTGTTTGATAGTAAAATACAAACTATTACTATTAGTCTTTTAGATTTATCTTAATTCAATTACACAGACTTGTACAATAGTAACTTGTACTTTAGTATTTTTAATTCCTGTGACATCACTAATAGTCATCCCTATCATGAAAAAAATAAGTATTAGTGTAATTACCACACTAGTTTTACACTTGTACTATGAACTGATACTATTAGCTTTCATTATGAAACAGGGCCCAGGAGGTCCTATGCGGTCTCTTGTTAATTCACCCATCCTTAATATATTAAATATTATAATAATCTTAGGCGAATAAAATAACATCAGTTTCAACACTTGAGTCATACTTGAATTTATCAATATTCACTTCCGATAGAATTCTCATCAACAGGATAATGAATTAATAATATTTAGTGTAAATTTAGCTTTCATTAATTCATGGAATAACATTTCTTCATAATATTAAATTATATCATGTATAATGTAAACATTTATATATTTAAATCTATTAATCTATAACAGAAAATAATATATTTATTTATATTAATATATTTATCTATAATATATATATTTACTTAAATTTATTTTGTACCAGATCAAGCTGGCAATGTACTTTTAAATATGTTTGACCGTTAAGGATCTTTAACCGCTTTAAAGATACTAGTTTGGTTTGTTGGTGATTATTTTTGTTTTGGTGCTGTGATAGTCGGTTAACATTTATTCTGGTTTTAAGTAATAAATTGATGATTACATCTTTTATTTAAAGTGCCGATTATGGATTCACAGGAAAACAAAGATCGTGGGCTTGACAATCTTGAGTTGCCAGCAGCCAAAAAGATATGTCTAGATGGTAATGATGTTAGTAATTCTTTTCGGAATAACAGTTCTTTATCAGATAGTACACTGCATTTAGGATATCTCTTTTCTCCAAGGCAGTCCCTCAGCAGTTGCAGTACTAATGATGGAGTCAGTAACAGTACATTTTCCTCACCCATTCATAGAATTAATATTTCTGATGGAAATAATACTGCTGAAGGTGAAAATAAAGTTTTTACTTTTGCTACATCTGAAGCTAATGATAAATCCAATGTGTCCACTGTCATGTCAGATTTCAATAAAGCATCTGAATGTGTTAACATTGAGGACAATGATAAAGAAAAGTGTTCTCTAGATAATAATGACGTTAGTAATTCTTTTCGGAATAACAGTTCTTTATCAGATAGTACTCTGCATTTAGGAAAACTCTTTTCTTCAAAGCAGTCTCTTGACAGTTGCAGCACTAATGGTGGAGACAGTAATAGTACTACTGAAGAAGAAAACAAAGTTTTTACTACATCTGAAACTGATGATAAATCAGTTGTATCCTCTGCCATATCAGATCTCAATAAAGCATCTGAATGTGTCAACATTGATGAAAATGATAAAGAAAAGTATTCTCTAGATAATAATGACGTTAGTAGTTCTTTTCGGAATAACAGTTCTTTATCAAATAGTACTCTGCATTTAGGAAAACTTTTTTCTCCGAGGCAGTCTCTCGATATTTGCAGTTCTAATGATGGAGTCAATAATAGTACATTTTCCTCATCCATTCATAGAATTAATATTTCTATTGGAAATAATACTACTAAAGATGAAAATAAGGTTTTTACTTCTGCTACATCTGAAACTAATGATAAATCAGATGTGTCCACTGTCATGTCAGATTTCAATAAAGCATCTGAATGGATCAACATTGATGAAAATGATAAAGAAAAGTGTTCTCTAGATAATAATGATGTTAGTAATTCTTTTCGGAATAACAGTTCTTTATTAGATAGTACTCTGCATTTAGGAAAACTTTTTTCTCCGAAGCAGTCTCTCGACATTTGCAGTTCTAATGATGGAGTCAGTAATAGTACATTTTCCTCACCCATTCATAGAATTAATATTTCTATTGGAAATAATACTACAAAAGATGAAAATAAGGTTTTTACTTCTGCTACATCTGAAACTAATGATAAATCAGATGTGTCCACTGTCATGTCAGATTTCAATAAAGCATCTGAATGGATCAACATTGATGAAAATGATAAAGAAAAGTGTTCTATAGATAATAATGATTTTAGTAATTCTTCTCGAAAAAACAGTTCTTTATCAGATAGTACTCTGCATTTAGGAAAACTCTTTTCTTCAAAGCAGTCTCTTGACAGTTGCAGTACTAATGATGGAGACAGTGATAGTACATTTTTCCCAACAATTCTTGGAAACAAAATTTCTGTTGGAAATAATAGTACTACTGAAGAAGAAAACAAAGTTTTTACTTTTACTACATCTGAAACTGATGATAAATCAGTTGTATCCTCTGCCATGTCAGGTATAGAGAAAGGATTTAAACTTGTCCACATTGATGAAAATGATTCGGAAAAGTGTTTATCTTTGTCAAAATTCAATACTAGCAATTTATCCCTAAAAGCATTTAATGTTGACGAGTCCCTTGACTTTATGGATGAAACATGTATTCAAAGTCATTCTGATGATGACAGAAAGAGAAATGTAGCATCAACTGATTTGACTTCTTTGACAGATATGAATGAACAAAATGTAAGTAAAGATAAAATTACTTGTGTTCAGGATGTCGAAAGTTGTATTAATGAAGACTGCATCAACTTATCAAAAACATTCAGCATTAATAGTTCAAATAAACTTGAAGTTACCCTTGATTATACTTGTAAACCAGATGTAATGGGTGAAGAAACATTGGCTTTATGTCACTCCAGCATTAAAAAGGATTCTATGTCTCCAAGCTGTAAACTGTTTTTAGATCCATCATTGACTTCTATGTCAATAGATGAGTCTTTAGTTAATGGTATAAATAATATCCCCTACAAACCTGCGCAAGAAGCTAATTTAGATTTAATATCTAAAAGCCCTGTAACAGAAGGAATTAATTTTGAAGATAGTGACTGTGAAAGAGTGTGCAATAATTCCAATTCCACTAATTTATTTAATGAGGTGAGTGGTTGTGCCTTAGATTACACATGCTCAAAATCTGTTGGAATGAATGAAACTTTAACAGATAATATTTCAGAAACTAGTATTACTGTCATATATGGATGTTCAAATAATGAGCAGCAGGATATAAATAGGTCTAGTTCATTATTAATAGGATGTGATGAACCTTTTACAGAAGGGAATGCAAATTTGAAAAATAAACATGTCTTTAAGTTGAAGGAAAATGCTGTACTTGAACCTGAAAAAACCAGTGATCTATATGACCTGTCAGATCTTAAAAACTCTTTTATTTCCAATAAAACTTTTTCAGCTGAAGAGGTTAATTTTTTGAAAGAAAATCTGTTAAAAGTAATGGAACTACTCAAAACTGATAACAATAGTTTTGAATCCTATAAATTGTCATCTGAAAATGAAAAGTGTGAGTTATTGGAAAAAATAAAATATCTTGAATCTAATTTAATCATGAAAAATGAATCTTGTGCAGATCTTTTGAACTCAGAAGAAAAGATAAATCAGTTAAGAAATAATAATATTATATCTGAAGAATTTTCTAAAATACAGAGACAATATAATAATTTATTACAGTTAGTCCTTGTAACTGAAGCTGATTGGACAGAGAACAAATTATTTACCAATTTTCTTAGTGATCTTAATATAGCTCAGAATGAATTATTTATACCTATAACAGAAGGGAGTAACGGATATGTAATTAACCATAAAAAGATATATGATGTTATGCTGTCGCTTTTGAAAGAAATTGCAAAAAGCAATTTAATTAAAGAAGAATATAATAACATTTTAAGAATTTACGGAGGTTGTAACAAAGACAAAAATACATCACACATTATTGGTAAAGAATGTGAGAATGATATAATAGGTAATTTAATGACTACTTTTGAAGAAATTTCGAACAGAAAAAACTACTTGGAAAATGAAAATACCGAATTGAAGATAGAAGTTGGTAATAAATCTGATGAAATTAAAATGTTAATTTCAACCATTGAAGACTTAAATCTGAAATTAAGTATTAAAGAATCAAATGTTGCATATGAAAATTCTATTACTATGGAAAGTCATGATACAAGAAAAACAACCTATGATTTATCAAGGGAAGTAGCTGAAAAGTTAATTTTTCATGATAAGTTGGATGATTCAAATGCTAATGTTTCAAATTTAAAAGAGTCACTTACTACATTAAAAAACACTTTATTACTGAGTGAAAAAAATTACAATGATGTAAATTTGAAGTGTGAAAACTATAAAGTTGAATTACAAAAGATGCATGAACTTGAAAAAGTTTACCAGAAATTGCTTTTAAATTATAATGCTTTAAAAATGGATTTTGACACCAAATGTTGTGAAATTGAAAAATTAAATGCAGATAATCAAAACCTAATTAGTTATGTTGATGAGTTGAAGTGTAAGTATGATACTGACTGTGATAAGTCTGATTTTAATATAAGATTCGAGACTACTCAGAAATCATTGGATGAACTTGGAGATAACCAAAATCGAATGTTGGCCTCTAATGGAAGTACTAGTAAGAATTTATCATTTAAAAATAATGAAATTGCCTTACTTCCCTATGATAGTGAAGAAAAATTACAGAAAGAATATGAAATGAGTGAAAATAATTTATCATTAAAAGAGAATATGGTTAAATTGGAAAAAAATTGTGATTCTTTGGAGATCCATTACGATTCTTCTACAAATGAACTTTCTAAATTACAGTTGGATTTAAATGATCTAAATGAAAAGTATTCTGAGTTGGTTTCTAATTTCAATCTCTACAAACACACTTACACACGTACAGAAGATGAATGTATTTTAATGAAAGAAGAAAAACAAACTTTAGAATCTGAACTGAACTCTCTTAAATGTACACTAGAAGGTGCTCTGGAAGAATCTTCAAAACTGAAATCAGAGAAAGAGGAAATCAATATAAAATTAGAAAATTTATTGATTGAGTTATCAGATTTAGGAACTACTAATTCCAATTTGATGACTCAATTAAGTGCTGTACAGACTGGTTCTGATCATGGTATGGATTTATTGAAGAATGAAATTAGTGAGCTGGAATTAAAATTTGAAGCTTCTGAGAACTTATTGAGAGACCAAGAAAACAAAAACAGTGAATTAAAGGCCTCTTACGACAAAGTAATTGAAGATTTAGAATCTAAAAACTCTGAGCTTTCCTTACTTGTTGATAGTAAAGAGAGGCTGGAAAAAGAATTGGAACTCTTGAGTCAGAATGAAGCATTGTTACAGCAGAAGATGGTAGAAATGCAAGAAGATCGTAATGGTTTGGAGATCCAGTTCCATTCATCAAAGGATGTAGTTTCTAAATTGCAGTCTGATTTAAATAATCTAAATGAAAAATATTCTGAGATGATATTTGATTATGATCTCTATAAACAAACTTACACACGCAGAGAAGATGATTGTATTTTATTGAAAGAAGAAAAACAAATTTTAGAATCCAAAATGGATTCCCTGAAATCTAAACTAGATAGTGCTCTTGAAGATTCTTCGAAACTAAAATCAGACAAAGAGGAAATCAACATCAAATTAGAAAATTTACTGATTCAGTTATCAGATTTAGAAACAACTAATTCCAATTTGATAACTCAATTAAGTGCTGTACAGAGTGGTTCTGATCATGGTATGGATTTATTGAAGAATGAAATTAGTGAGCTTAAAATAAAATTTGAAGATTCTGAGAATATATTTATGGAGCATGAAAAGGAACACAGCGAATTAAAGGCCTCTTATGACAAATTATGTATGGATTTAGAATCTAAAAATTGCGAACTTTCCTTAATTGCTGATAGTAAAGTAAAGTTGGAAAAAGAATTGGAACTCTTGAATCAGAATGAAATATTGTTGAAGCAGAAGATGGTAGAAATGCAAGAAGATCGTAATGTTCTGGAGGTCCAGTACCAGTCATCAAAGGATGAAGTTTCTAAATTGGAGTCCGATTTGAGTCATCTAACTGAAAAATATTCTGAGATGATTTCTGATTTTGATCTCTATAAACAAACTTTCACATGCACAGAAGAGGAATTTAAGTCAATGAAAGAAGAAAAACAATCTTTAGAATCTGAACTGAACTCTCTTAAATGCACACTAGAAGGTGCTTTAGAAGAATCATCAAAACTGAAATTAGACAAAGAAGAAATTAAAAACAATTTGAAGATCATGGAAAATCAACTATCCGAAGAAAAGAAAAGTACCAGAGATATTCAAAATTGCTATGAGAATCTAAAGACCCAATATGATGAATCTGTCGTTGAAATAAATAATAAGACCATGGAATTACAGAATATACTGGCTCAGTTATCGGATTTAGAAACTACTAATTCCAATTTGATAACTCAATTGAGTGGTATACAGAGTGATTCAGATCATAATATTAATTTATTAAATAATGAAATTAGTCAGCTTAAATTAAAATTTGAAGATACTGAGAACTTATTGAGAGACCAAGAAAACAAAAACAGTGAATTAAAGGCCTCTTATGACAAAGTATGTGAGGATTTAGAATCTAAAAACTCCAAACTTTCCTTACTTGCTGATAGTACTGAGCAGTTGACGAAAGAATTAGAACTCTTGAATCAGAATGAAGCATTATTGAAGCAGAAGATGGTTGAAATGCAAGAAGATCGTGATAGTTTGGAAGTACAATACCATTCATCAAAAGATGAAGTTTCTAAATTGCAGTCCGATTTTAATAATCTAAATGAAAAATATTCCGAGATGATTTCAGATTTTGATCTCTATAAAC